>NW_028132879.1:0-151538 GCF_964374135.1 Grampus griseus
ACCCGCGCCCTCACACGTACGCTCCCCCTAAAGCGCTGTCGTACCCTCCCCTGGACCCTAAACCGTCCCCGTCCCCTAACCCTAACCCTAGCCCGAACGCTAACCCTAACGCTTCCCCGAAGCCTGACCCTCTCCCGTGCCCTAATCCTAACTCGTACGCTAACACTAACCCGCGCCCTCACGCGTACGCTCCCCCTAAAGCGTTGTCATACCCTCCCCTGGACCCTAAACCGTCCCCGTCCCCTAAACCTAACCCTAGCACGAACCCTAAGCCTAACACGTCCCCGAAGCCTGACCCTCACCCGTCCCCTAATCCTAACCCGTACGCTGACACTAACCCGCGCCCTCACACGTACGCTCCCCCTAAAGCGTTGTCGTACCCTCACCTGGACCCTAAACCGTCCCCGTCCCCTAACCCTAACCCTAGCCCGAACCCTAACCCTAACCCTTCCCCGAAGCCTGACCCTCACCCGTCCCCTAATCCTAACCCGTACGCTGACACTAACCCGCGCCCTCACACGTACGCTCCCCCTAATGCGTTGTCGTACCCTCACCTGGACCCTAAACCGTCCCCGTCCCCTAACCCTAACCCTAGCCCGAACCCTAACCCTAACCCTTCCCCGAAGCCTGACCCTCACCCGTCCCCTAATCCTAACCCGTACGCTGACACTAACCCGCGCCCTCACACGTACGCTCCCCCTAAAGCGTTGTCGTACCCTCACCTGGACCCTAAACCGTCCCCGTCCCCTAACCCTAACCCTAGCCCGAACCCTAACCCTAACCCTTCCCCGAAGCCTGACCCTCACCCGTCCCCTAATCCTAACCCGTACGCTGACACTAACCCGCGCCCTCACACGTACGCTCCCCCTAAAGCGTTGTCGTACCCTCACCTGGACCCTAAACCGTCCCCGTCCCCTAACCCTAACCCTAGCCCGAACCCTAACCCTAACCCTTACCCGAAGCCTGACCCTCACCCGTCCCCTAATCCTAACCCGTACGCTGACACTAACCCGCGCCCTCACACGTACGCTCCCCCTAAAGCGTTGTCGTACCCTCACCTGGACCCTAAACCGTTCCCGTCCCCTAACCCTAACCCTAGTCCGAACCCTAACCCTAACCCTTCCCCGAAGCCTGACCCTCACCCGTCCCCTAATCCTAACCCGTACGCTGACACTAACCCGCGCCCTCACACGTACGCTCCCCCTAAAGCGTTGTCGTACCCTCACCTGGACCCTAAACCGTCCCCGTCCCCTAACCCTAACCCTAGCCCGAACCCTAACCCTAACCCTTCCCCGAAGCCTGACCCTCACCCGTCCCCTAATCCTAACCCGTACGCTGACACTAACCCGCGCCCTCACACGTACGCTCCCCCTAAAGCGTTGTCGTACCCTCACCTGGACCCTAAACCGTCCCCGTCCCCTAACCCTAACCCTAGCCCGAACCCTAACCCTAACCCTTCCCCGAAGCCTGACCCTCACCCGTCCCCTAATCCTAACCCGTACGCTGACACTAACCCACGCCCTCACACGTACGCTCCCCCTAAAGCGTTGTCATACCCTCACCTGGACCCTAAACCGTCCCCGTCCCCTAACCCTAACCCTACCCCGAACCCTAACCCTAACCCTTCCCCGAAGCCTGACCCTCACCCGTCCCCTAATCCTAACCCGTACGCTGACACTAACCCGCGCCCTCGCACGTACGCTCCCCCTAAAGCGTTGTCTTACCCTCACCTGGACCCTAAACCGTCCCCGTCCCATAACCCTAACCCTAGCCCGAACCCTAACCCTAACCCTTCCCCGAAGCCTGACCCTCACCCGTCCCCTAATCCTAACCCGTACGCTGACACTAACCCGCGCCCTCACACGTACGCTCCCCCTAAAGCGTTGTCGTACCCTCACCTGGACCCTAAACCGTCCCCGTCCCCTAACCCTAACCCTAGCCCGAACCCTAACCCTAACCCTTCCCCGAAGCCTGACCCTCACCCGTCCCCTAATCCTAACCCGTACGCTGACACTAACACGCGCCCTCACACGTACGCTCCCCCTAAAGCGTTGTCGTACCCTCACCTGGACCCTAAACCGTCCCCGTCCCCTAACCCTAACCCTAGCCCGAACCCTAACCCTAACCCTTCCCCGAAGCCTGACCCTCACCCGTCCCCTAATCCTAACCCGTACGCTGACACTAACCCGCGCCCTCACACGTACGCTCCCCCTAAAGCGTTGTCGTACCCTCACCTGGACCCTAAACCGTCCCCGTACCCTAACCCTAACCCTAGCCCGAACCCTAACCCTAACCCTTCCCCGAAGCCTGACCCTCACCCGTCCCATAATCCTAACCCGTACGCTGACACTAACCCGCCCCCTCACACGTACGCTCCCCCTAAAGCGTTGTCGTACCCTCACCTGGACCCTAAACCATCCCCGTCCCCTAACCCTAACCCTAGCCCGAACCCTAACCCTAACCCTTCCCCGAAGCCTGACCCTCACCCGTCCCCTAATCCTAACCCGTTCTCTGACACTAACCCGCGCCCTCACACGTACGCTCCCCCTAAAGCGTTGTCTTACCCTCACCTGGACCCTAAACCGTCCCCGTCCCATAACCCTAACCCTAGCCCGAACCCTAACCCTAACCCTTCCCCGAAGCCTGACCCTCACCCGTCCCCTAATCCTAACCCGTACGCTGACACTAACCCGCGCCCTCACACGTACGCTCCCCCTAAAGCGTTGTCGTACCCTCACCTGGACCCTAAACCGTCCCCTTCCCCTAACCCTAACCCTAGCCCGAACCTTAACCCTAACCCTTCCCCGAAGCCTGACCCTCACCCGTCCCCTAATCCTAACCCGTACGCTGACACTAACACGCGCCCTCACACGTACGCTCCCCCTAAAGCGTTGTCGTCCCCTCACCTGGACCCTAAACCGTCCCCGTCCCCTAACCCTAACCCTAGCCCGAACCCTAACCCTAACCCTTCCCCGAAGCCTGACCCTCACCCGTCCCCTAATCCTAACACGTACGCCGACACTAACCGGCGCCCTCACACGTACGCTCCCCCTAAAGCGTTGTCGTACCCTCACCTGGACCCTAAACCGTCCCCGTCCCCTAACCCTAACCCTAGCCCGAACCCTAACCCTAACCCTTCCCCGAAGCCTGACCCTCAACCGTCCCCAATCCTAACCCGTACGCTGACACTAACCCGCGCCCTCACACTTACGCTCCCCCTAAAGCGTTGTCGTACCCTCACCTGGACCCTGAACCGTCCCCGTCCCCTAACCCTAACCCTAGTCCGAACCCTAACCCTAACCCTTCCCCGAAGCCTGACCCTCACCCGTCCCCTAATCCTAACATGTACGCTGACACTAACCCACGCCCTCACACGTACGCTCCCCCTAAAGCGTTGTCGTACCCTCACCTGGACCCTAAACCGTCCCCGTCCCCTAACCCTAACCCTAGCCCGAACCCTAACCCTAACCCTTCCCCGAAGCCTGACCCTCACCCGTCGCCTAATCCTAACCCGTACGCTGACACTAACCCGCGCCCTCACACGTACGCTCCCCCTAAAGCGTTGTCGTACCCTCACCTGGACCCTAAACCGTCCCCGTCCCCTAACCCTAACCCTAGCCCGAACCCTAACCCTAACCCTTCCCCGAAGCCTGACCCTCACCCGTCCCCTAATCCTAACACGTACGCTGACACTAACCCGCGCCCTCACACGTACGCTCCCCCTAAAGCGTTGTCGTACCCTCACCTGGACCCTAAACCGTCCCCGTCCCCTAACCCTAACCCTAGCCCGAACCCTAACCCTAACACTTCCCCGAAGCCTGACCCTCACCCGTCCCCTAATCCTAACCCGTACGCTGACACTAACAAGCGCCCTCACACGTACGCTCCCCCTAAAGCGTTGTCGTACCCTCACCTGGACCCTAAACCGTCCCCGTCCCCTAACCCTAACCCTAGCCCGAACCCTAACCCTAACCCTTCCCCGAAGCCTGACCCTCACCCGTCACGTAATCCTAACCCGTACGCTGACACTAACCCGCTCCCTCACACGTACGCTCCCCCTAAAGCGTTGTCGTACACTCACCTGGACCCTAAACCGTCCCCGTCCCCTAACACTAAACCTAGCCCGAACCCTAACCCTAACCCTTCCCCGAAGCCTGACCCTCACCCGTCCCCTAATCCTAACCCGTACGCTGACACTAACCCGCGCCCTCACACGTACGCTCCCCCTAAAGCGTTGTCGTACCCTCACCTGGACCCTAAACCGTCCCCATCCCCTAACCCTAACCCTAGCCCGAACCCTAACCCTAACCCTTCCCCGAAGCCTGACCCTCACCCGTCCCCTAATCCTAACCCGTACGCTGACACTAACTCGCGCCCTCAAACGTACACTCCCCCTAAAGCGTTGTCGTACCCTCACCTGGACCCTAAACCGTCCCCGTCCCCTAACCCTAACCCTAGCCCGAACCCTAACCCTAACCCTTCCCCGAAGCCTGACCCTCACCCGTCCCCTAATCCTAACCCGTACGCTGACACTAACCCGCGCCCTCACACGTACGCTCCCCCTAAAGCGTTGTCGTACCCTCACCTGGACCCTAAACCGTCCCCGTCCCCTAACCCTAACCCTAGCCCGAACCCTAACCCTAACCCTTCCCCGAAGACTGACCCTCACCCGTCCCCTAATCCTAACCCGTACGCTGACACTAACCCGCGCCCTCACACGTACGCTCCCCCTAAAGCGTTGTCGTACCCTCACCTGGACCCTAAACCGTCCCCGCCCCCTAACCCTAACCCTAGCCCGAACCCTAACCCTAACCCTTCCCCGAAGCCTGACCCTCACCCGTCCCCTAATCCTAACCCGTACGCTGACACTAACCAGCGCCCTCACACGTACGCTCCCCCTAAAGCGTTGTCGGACCCTCACCTGGACCCTAAACCGTCCCCGTCCCCTAACCCTAACCCTAGCCCGAACCCTAACCCTAACCCTTTCCCGAAGCCTGACACTCACCCGTCCCCTAATCCTAACCCGTACGCTGACACTAACCCGTGCCCTCACACGTACGCTCCCCCTAAAGCGTTATCGTACCCTCACCTGGACCCTACACCGTCCCCGTCCTCTAACCCTAACCCTAGCCCGAACCCTAACCCTAACCCTTCCCCGAAGCCTGACCCTCACCCGTCCCCTAATCCTAACCCGTACGCTGACACTAACCCGCGCCCTCACACGTACGCTCCCCCTAAAGCGTTGTCGTACCCTCACCTGGACCCTAAACCGTCCCCGTCCCCTAACCCTAACCCTAGCCCGAACCCTAACCCTAACCCTTCCCCGAAGCCTGACCCTCACCCGTCCCCTAATCCTAACCCGTACGCTGACACTAACCCGCGCCCTCACACGTACGCTCCCCCTAAAGCGTTGTCGTACCCTCACCTGGACCCTAAACCGTCCCCGTCCCCTAACCCTAACCCTAGCCCGAACCCTAACCCTAACCCTTCCCCGAAGCCTGACCCTCACCCATCCCCTAATCCTAACCCGTACGCTGACACTAACCCGCGCCCTCACACGTACGCTCCCCCTAAAGCGTTGTCGTACCCTCACCTGGACCCTAAACCGTCCCCGTCCCCTAACCCTAACCCTAGCCCGAACCCTAACCCTAACCCTTCCCCGAAGCCTGACCCTCACCCGTCCCCTAATCCTAACCCGTACGCTGACACTAACCCGAGCCCTCACACGTACGCTCCCCCTAAAGCGTTGTCGTACCCTCACCTGGACCCTAAACCGTCCCCGTCCCCTAACACTAACCCTAGCCCGAACACTAACCCTAACCCTTCCCCGAAGCCTGAAACTCACCCGTCCCCTAATCCTAACACGTACGCTGACACTAACCCGCGCCCTCACACGTACGCTCCCCCTAAAGCGTTGTCGTACCCTCACCTGGACCCTAAACCGTCCCCGTCCCCTAACCCTAACCCTAGCCCGAACCCTAACCCTAACCCTTCCCCGAAGCCTGACACTCACCCGTCCCCTAATCCTAACCCGTACGCTGACACTAACCCGCGCCCTCACACTTACGCTCCCCCAAAAGCGTTGTCGTACCCTCACCTGGACCCTAAACCGTCCCCGTCCCCTAACCCTAACCCTAGCCCGAACCCTAACCATAACCCTTCCCCGAAGCCTGAACCTCACCCGTCCCCTAATCCTAACCCGTACGCTGACACTAACCCGCGCCCTCACACGTACGCTCCCCCTAAAGCGTTGTCGTACCCTCAACTGGACCCTAAACCGTCCCCGTCCCCTAACCCTAACCCTAGCCCGAACCCTAACCCTAACCCTTCCCCGAAGCCTGACCCTCACCCGTCCCCTAATCCTAACACGTACGCTGACACTAACCTGCGCCCTCACACGTACGCTCCTCCTAAAGCGTTGTCGTACCCTCACCTGGACCCTAAACCGTCCCCGTCCCCTAACCCTAACCCTAGCCCGAACCCTAACCCTAACCCTTCCCCGAAGCCTGACCCTCACCCGTCCCCTAATCCTAACCCGTACGCTGACACTAACCCGCGCCCTCACACGTACGCTCCCCCTAAAGCGTTGTCGTACCCTCACCTGGACCCTAAACCGTCCCCGTCCCCTAACCCTAACCCTAGCCCGAACCCTAACCCTAACCCTTCCCCGAAGCCTGACCCTCACCCGTCCCCTAATCCTAACCCGTACGCTGACACTAACCCGCGCCCTCACACGTACGCTCCCCCTAAAGCGTTGTCGTACCCTCACCTGGACCCTAAACCGTCCCCGTCCCCTAACCCTAACCCTAGCCCGAACCCTAACCCTAACCCTTCCCCGAAGCCTGACCCTCACCCGTCCCCTAATCCTAACCCGTACGCTGACACTAACCCGCGCCCTCACACGTACGCTCCCCCTAAAGCGTTGTCGTACCCTCACCTGGACCCTAAACCGTCCCCGTCCCCTAACCCTAACCCTAGCCCGAACCCTAACCCTAACCCTTACCCGAAGCCTGACCCTCACCCGTCCCCTAATCCTAACCCGTACGCTGACACTAACCCGCGCCCTCACACGTACGCTCCCCCTAAAGCGTTGTCGTACCCTCACCTGGACCCTAAACCGTCCCCGTCCCCTAACCCTAACCCTAGTCCGAACCCTAACCCTAACCCTTCCCCGAAGCCTGACCCTCACCCGTCCCCTAATCCTAACCCGTACGCTGACACTAACCCGCGCCCTCACACGTACGCTCCCCCTAAAGCGTTGTCGTACCCTCACCTGGACCCTAAACCGTCCCCGTCCCCTAACCCTAACCCTAGCCCGAACCCTAACCCTAACCCTTCCCCGAAGCCTGACCCTCACCCGTCCCCTAATCCTAACCCGTATGCTGACACTAACCCGCGCCCTCACACGTACGCTCCCCCTAAAGCGTTGTCGTACCCTCACCTGGACCCTAAACCGTCCCCGTCCCCTAACCCTAACCCTAGCCCGAACCCTAACCCTAACCCTTCCCCGAAGCCTGACCCTCACCCGTCCCCTAATCCTAACCCGTACGCTGACACTAACCCGCGCCCTCACACGTACGCTCCCCCTAAAGCGTTGTCGTACCCTCACCTGGACCCTAAACCGTCCCCGTCCCCTAACCCTAACCCTAGCCCGAACCCTAACCCTAACCCTTCCCCGAAGCCTGACCCTCACCCGTCCCCTAATCCTAACCCGTACGCTGACACTAACCCGCGCCCTCGCACGTACGCTCCCCCTAAAGCGTTGTCTTACCCTCACCTGGACCCTAAACCGTCCCCGTCCCATAACCCTAACCCCAGCCCGAACCCTAACCCTAACCCTTCCCCGAAGCCTGACCCTCACCCGTCCCCTAATCCTAACCCGTACGCTGACACTAACCCGCGCCCTCGCACGTACCCTCCCCCTAAAGCGTTGTCTTACCCTCACCTGGACCCTAAACCGTCCCCGTACCCTAACCCTAACCCTAGCCCGAACCCTAACCCTAACCCTTCCCCGAAGCCTGACCCTCACCCGTCCCATAATCCTAACCCGTACGCTGACACTAACCCGCGCCCTCACACGTACGCTCCCCCTAAAGCGTTGTCGTACCCTCACCTGGACCCTAAACCGTCCCCGTCCCCTAACCCTAACCCTAGCCCGAACCCTAACCCTAACCCTTCCCCGAAGCCTGACCCTCACCCGTCCCCTAATCCTAACCCGTACGCTCACACTAACCCGCGCCCTCACACGTACGCTCCCCCTAAAGCGTTGTCTTACCCTCACCTGGACCCTAAACCGTCCCCGTCCCATAACCCTAACCCTAGCCCGAACCCTAACCCTAACCCTTCCCCGAAGCCTGACCCTCACCCGTCCCCTAATCCTAACCCGTACGCTGACACTAACCCGCGCCCTCACACGTACGCTCCCCCTAAAGCGTTGTCGTACCCTCACCTGGACCCTAAACCGTCCCCGTACCCTAACCCTAACCCTAGCCCGAACCCTAACCCTAACCCTTCCCCGAAGCCTGACCCTCACCCGTCCCCTAATCCTAACCCGTACGCTGACACTAACCCGCGCCCTCACACGTACGCTCCCCCTAAAGCGTTGTCGTACCCTCACCTGGACCCTAAACCGTCCCCGTCCCCTAACCCTAACCCTAGCCCGAACCCTAACCCTAACCCTTCCCCGAAGCCTGACCCTCACCCGTCCCCTAATCCTAACCCGTACGCTGACACTAACCCACGCCCTCACACGTACGCTCCCCCGAAAGCGTTGTCGTACCCTCACCTGGACCCTAAACCGTCCCCGTCCCCTAACCCTAACCCTGGCCCGAACCCTAACCCTAACCCTTCCCCGAAGCCTGACCCTCACCCGTCCCCTAATCCTAACCCGTACGCTGACACTAACCCGCGCCCTCGCACGTACGCTCCCCCTAAAGCGTTGTCGTACCCTCACCTGGACCCTAAACCGTCCCCGTCCCATAACCCTAACCCCAGCCCGAACCCTAACCCTAACCCTTCCCCGAAGCCTGACCCTCACCCGTCCCCTAATCCTAACCCGTACGCTGACACTAACCCGCGCCCTCACACGTACGCTCCCCCTAAAGCGTTGTCGTACCCTCACCTGGACCCTAAACCGTCCCCGTCCCCTAACCCTAACCCTAGCCCGAACCCTAACCCTAACCCTTCCCCGAAGCCTGACCCTCACCCGTCCCCTAATCCTAACCCGTACGCTGACACTAACCCGCGCCCTCACACGTACGCTCCCCCTAATGCGTTGTCGTACCCTCACCTGGACCCTAAACCGTCCCCGTCCCCTAACCCTAACCGTAGCCCGAACCCTAACCCTAACCCTTCCCCGAAGCCTGACCCTCACCCGTCCCCTAATCCTAACCCGTACGCTGACACTAACCCGCGCCCTCACACGTACGCTCCCCCTAAAGCGTTGTCGTACCCTCACCTGGACCCTAAACCGTCCCCGTCCCCTAACCCTAACCCTAGCCCGAACCCTAACCCTAACCCTTCCCCGAAGCCTGACCCTCACCCGTCCCCTAATCCTAACCCGTACGCTGACACTAACCCGCGCCCTCACACGTACGCTCCCCCTAAAGCGTTGTCGTACCCTCACCTGGACCCTAAACCGTCCCCGTCCCCTAACCCTAACCCTAGCCCGAACCCTAACCCTAACCCTTACCCGAAGCCTGACCCTCACCCGTCCCCTAATCCTAACCCGTACGCTGACACTAACCCGCGCCCTCACACGTACGCTCCCCCTAAAGCGTTGTCGTACCCTCACCTGGACCCTAAACCGTCCCCGTCCCCTAACCCTAACCCTAGTCCGAACCCTAACCCTAACCCTTCCCCGAAGCCTGACCCTCACCCGTCCCCTAATCCTAACCCGTACGCTGACACTAACCCGCGCCCTCACACGTACGCTCCCCCTAAAGCGTTGTCGTACCCTCACCTGGACCCTAAACCGTCCCCGTCCCCTAACCCTAACCCTAGCCCGAACCCTAACCCTAACCCTTCCCCGAAGCCTGACCCTCACCCGTCCCCTAATCCTAAACCGTACGCTGACACTAACCCGCGCCCTCACACGTACGCTCCCCCTAAAGCGTTGTCGTACCCTCACCTGGACCCTAAACCGTCCCCGTCCCCTAACCCTAACCCTAGCCCGAACCCTAACCCTAACCCTTCCCCGAAGCCTGACCCTCACCCGTCCCCTAATCCTAACCCGTACGCTGACACTAACCCACGCCCTCACACGTACGCTCCCCCTAAAGCGTTGTCGTACCCTCACCTGGACCCTAAACCGTCCCCGTCCCCTAACCCTAACCCTACCCCGAACCCTAACCCTAACCCTTCCCCGAAGCCTGACCCTCACCCGTCCCCTAATCCTAACCCGTACGCTGACACTAACCCGCGCCCTCGCACGTACGCTCCCCCTAAAGCGTTGTCTTACCCTCACCTGGACCCTAAACCGTCCCCGTACCATAACCCTAACCCTAGCCCGAACCCTAACCCTAACCCTTCCCCGAAGCCTGACCCTCACCCGTCCCCTAATCCTAACCCGTACGCTGACACTAACCCGCGCCCTCACACGTACGCTCCCCCTAAAGCGTTGTCGTACCCTCACCTGGACCCTAAACCGTCCCCGTCCCCTAACCCTAACCCTAGCCCGAACCCTAACCCTAACCCTTCCCCGAAGCCTGACCCTCACCCGTCCCCTAATCCTAACCCGTACGCTGACACTAACACGCGCCCTCACACGTACGCTCCCCCTAAAGCGTTGTCGTACCCTCACCTGGACCCTAAACCGTCCCCGTCCCCTAACCCTAACCCTAGCCCGAACCCTAACCCTAACCCTTCCCCGAAGCCTGACCCTCACCCGTCCCCTAATCCTAACCCGTACGCTGACACTAACCCGCGCCCTCACACGTACGCTCCCCCTAAAGCGTTGTCGTACCCTCACCTGGACCCTAAACCGTCCCCGTACCCTAACCCTAACCCTAGCCCGAACCCTAACCCTAACCCTTCCCCGAAGCCTGACCCTCACCCGTCCCATAATCCTAACCCGTACGCTGACACTAACCCGCCCCCTCACACGTACGCTCCCCCTAAAGCGTTGTCGTACCCTCACCTGGACCCTAAACCATCCCCGTCCCCTAACCCTAACCCTAGCCCGAACCCTAACCCTAACCCTTCCCCGAAGCCTGACCCTCACCCGTCCCCTAATCCTAACCCGTACGCTGACACTAACCCGCGCCCTCACACGTACGCTCCCCCTAAAGCGTTGTCTTACCCTCACCTGGACCCTAAACCGTCCCCGTCCCATAACCCTAACCCTAGCCCGAACCCTAACCCTAACCCTTCCCCGAAGCCTGACCCTCACCCGTCCCCTAATCCTAACCCGTACGCTGACACTAACCCGCGCCCTCACACGTACGCTCCCCCTAAAGCGTTGTCGTACCCTCACCTGGACCCTAAACCGTCCCCTTCCCCTAACCCTAACCCTAGCCCGAACCTTAACCCTAACCCTTCCCCGAAGCCTGACCCTCACCCGTCCCCTAATCCTAACCCGTACGCTGACACTAACACGCGCCCTCACACGTACGCTCCCCCTAAAGCGTTGTCGTCCCCTCACCTGGACCCTAAACCGTCCCCGTCCCCTAACCCTAACCCTAGCCCGAACCCTAACCCTAACCCTTCCCCGAAGCCTGACCCTCACCCGTCCCCTAATCCTAACACGTACGCCGACACTAACCGGCGCCCTCACACGTACGCTCCCCCTAAAGCGTTGTCGTACCCTCACCTGGACCCTAAACCGTCCCCGTCCCCTAACCCTAACCCTAGCCCGAACCCTAACCCTAACCCTTCCCCGAAGCCTGACCCTCAACCGTCCCCTAATCCTAACCCGTACGCTGACACTAACCCGCGCCCTCACACTTACGCTCCCCCTAAAGCGTTGTCGTACCCTCACCTGGACCCTGAACCGTCCCCGTCCCCTAACCCTAACCCTAGTCCGAAACCTAACCCTAACCCTTCCCCGAAGCCTGACCCTCACCCGTCCCGTAATCCTAACATGTACGCTGACACTAACCCACGCCCTCACACGTACGCTCCCCCTAAAGCGTTGTCGTACCCTCACCTGGACCCTAAACCGTCCCCGTCCCCTAACCCTAACCCTAGCCCGAACCCTAACCCTAACACTTCCCCGAAGCCTGACCCTCACCCGTCCCCTAATCCTAACCCGTACGCTGACACTAACCTGCGCCCTCACACGTACGCTCCTCCTAAAGCGTTGTCGTACCCTCACCTGGACCCTAAACCGTCCCCGTCCCCTAACCCTAACCCTAGCCCGAACCCTAACCCTAACCCTTCCCCGAAGCCTGACCCTCACCCGTCCCCTAATCCTAACCCGTACGCTGACACTAACCCGCGCCCTCACACGTACGCTCCCCCTAAAGCGTTGTCGTACCCTCACCTGGACCCTAAACCGTCCCCGTCCCCTAACCCTAACCCTAGCCCGAACCCTAACCCTAACCCTTCCCCGAAGCCTGACCCTCACCCGTCCCCTAATCCTAACCCATACGCTGACACTAACCCGCGCCCTCACACGTACGCTCCCCCTAAAGCGTTGTCGTACCCTCACCTGGACCCTAAACCGTCCCCGTCCCCTAACCCTAACCCTAGCCCGAACCCTAACCCTAACCCTTCCCCGAAGCCTGACCCTCACCCATCCCCTAATCCTAACCCGTACGCTGACACTAACCCGCGCCCTCACACGTACGCTCCCCCTAAAGCGTTGTCGTACCCTCACCTGGACCCTAAACCGTCCCCGTCCCCTAACCCTAACCCTAGCCCGAACCCTAACCCTAACCCTTCCCCGAAGCCTGACCCTCACCCGTCCCCTAATCCTAACCCGTACGCTGACACTAACCCGAACCCTCACACGTACGCTCCCCCTAAAGCGTTGTCGTACCCTCACCTGGACCCTAAACCGTCCCCGTCCCCTAACCCTAACCCTAGCCCGAACCCTAACCCTAACCCTTCCCCGAAGCCTGACCCTCACCCGTCCCCTAATCCTAACCCGTACGCTGACACTAACACGCGCCCTCACACGTACGCTCCCCCTAAAGCGTTGTCGTACCCTCACCTGGACCCTAAACCGTCCCCGTCCCTTAACCCTAACCCTAGCCCGAACCCTAACCCTAACACTTCCCCGAAGCCTGACCCTCACCCGTCCCCTAATCCTAACCCGTACGCTGACACTAACCCGCGCCCTCACACGTACGCTCCCCCTAAAGCGTTGTCGTACCCTCACCTGGACCCTAAACCGTCCCCGTACCCTAACCCTAACCCTAGCCCGAACCCTAACCCTAACCCTTCCCCGAAGCCTGACCCTCACCCGTCCCATAATCCTAACCCGTACGCTGACACTAACCCGCGCCCTCACACGTACGCTCCCCCTAAAGCGTTGTCGTACCCTCACCTGGACCCTAAACCGTCCCCGTCCCCTAACCCTAACCCTAGCCCGAACCCTAACCCTAACCCTTCCCCGAAGCCTGACCCTCACCCGTCCCCTAATCCTAACCCGTACGCTCACACTAACCCGCGCCCTCACACGTACGCTCCCCCTAAAGCGTTGTCTTACCCTCACCTGGACCCTAAACCGTCCCCGTCCCATAACCCTAACCCTAGCCCGAACCCTAACCCTAACCCTTCCCCGAAGCCTGACCCTCACCCGTCCCCTAATCCTAACCCGTACGCTGACACTAACCCGCGCCCTCACACGTACGCTCCCCCTAAAGCGTTGTCGTACCCTCACCTGGACCCTAAACCGTCCCCGTACCCTAACCCTAACCCTAGCCCGAACCCTAACCCTAACCCTTCCCCGAAGCCTGACCCTCACCCGTCCCCTAATCCTAACCCGTACGCTGACACTAACCCGCGCCCTCACACGTACGCTCCCCCTAAAGCGTTGTCGTACCCTCACCTGGACCCTAAACCGTCCCCGTCCCCTAACCCTAACCCTAGCCCGAACCCTAACCCTAACCCTTCCCCGAAGCCTGACCCTCACCCGTCCCCTAATCCTAACCCGTACGCTGACACTAACCCACGCCCTCACACGTACGCTCCCCCGAAAGCGTTGTCGTACCCTCACCTGGACCCTAAACCGTCCCCGTCCCCTAACCCTAACCCTGGCCCGAACCCTAACCCTAACCCTTCCCCGAAGCCTGACCCTCACCCGTCCCCTAATCCTAACCCGTACGCTGACACTAACCCGCGCCCTCGCACGTACGCTCCCCCTAAAGCGTTGTCGTACCCTCACCTGGACCCTAAACCGTCCCCGTCCCATAACCCTAACCCCAGCCCGAACCCTAACCCTAACCCTTCCCCGAAGCCTGACCCTCACCCGTCCCCTAATCCTAACCCGTACGCTGACACTAACCCGCGCCCTCACACGTACGCTCCCCCTAAAGCGTTGTCGTACCCTCACCTGGACCCTAAACCGTCCCCGTCCCCTAACCCTAACCCTAGCCCGAACCCTAACCCTAACCCTTCCCCGAAGCCTGACCCTCACCCGTCCCCTAATCCTAACCCGTACGCTGACACTAACCCGCGCCCTCACACGTACGCTCCCCCTAATGCGTTGTCGTACCCTCACCTGGACCCTAAACCGTCCCCGTCCCCTAACCCTAACCGTAGCCCGAACCCTAACCCTAACCCTTCCCCGAAGCCTGACCCTCACCCGTCCCCTAATCCTAACCCGTACGCTGACACTAACCCGCGCCCTCACACGTACGCTCCCCCTAAAGCGTTGTCGTACCCTCACCTGGACCCTAAACCGTCCCCGTCCCCTAACCCTAACCCTAGCCCGAACCCTAACCCTAACCCTTCCCCGAAGCCTGACCCTCACCCGTCCCCTAATCCTAACCCGTACGCTGACACTAACCCGCGCCCTCACACGTACGCTCCCCCTAAAGCGTTGTCGTACCCTCACCTGGACCCTAAACCGTCCCCGTCCCCTAACCCTAACCCTAGCCCGAACCCTAACCCTAACCCTTACCCGAAGCCTGACCCTCACCCGTCCCCTAATCCTAACCCGTACGCTGACACTAACCCGCGCCCTCACACGTACGCTCCCCCTAAAGCGTTGTCGTACCCTCACCTGGACCCTAAACCGTCCCCGTCCCCTAACCCTAACCCTAGTCCGAACCCTAACCCTAACCCTTCCCCGAAGCCTGACCCTCACCCGTCCCCTAATCCTAACCCGTACGCTGACACTAACCCGCGCCCTCACACGTACGCTCCCCCTAAAGCGTTGTCGTACCCTCACCTGGACCCTAAACCGTCCCCGTCCCCTAACCCTAACCCTAGCCCGAACCCTAACCCTAACCCTTCCCCGAAGCCTGACCCTCACCCGTCCCCTAATCCTAAACCGTACGCTGACACTAACCCGCGCCCTCACACGTACGCTCCCCCTAAAGCGTTGTCGTACCCTCACCTGGACCCTAAACCGTCCCCGTCCCCTAACCCTAACCCTAGCCCGAACCCTAACCCTAACCCTTCCCCGAAGCCTGACCCTCACCCGTCCCCTAATCCTAACCCGTACGCTGACACTAACCCACGCCCTCACACGTACGCTCCCCCTAAAGCGTTGTCGTACCCTCACCTGGACCCTAAACCGTCCCCGTCCCCTAACCCTAACCCTACCCCGAACCCTAACCCTAACCCTTCCCCGAAGCCTGACCCTCACCCGTCCCCTAATCCTAACCCGTACGCTGACACTAACCCGCGCCCTCACACGTACGCTCCCCCTAAAGCGTTGTCGTACCCTCACCTGGACCCTAAACCGTCCCCGTCCCCTAACCCTAACCCTAGCCCGAACCCTAACCCTAACCCTTCCCCGAAGCCTGACCCTCACCCGTCCCCTAATCCTAACCCGTACGCTGACACTAACCCGCGCCCTCACACGTACGCTCCCCCTAAAGCGTTGTCGTACCCTCACCTGGACCCTAAACCGTCCCCGTCCCCTAACCCTAACCCTAGCCCGAACCCTAACCCTAACCCTTCCCCGAAGCCTGACCCTCACCCATCCCCTAATCCTAACCCGTACGCTGACACTAACCCGCGCCCTCACACGTACGCTCCCCCTAAAGCGTTGTCGTACCCTCACCTGGACCCTAAACCGTCCCCGTCCCCTAACCCTAACCCTAGCCCGAACCCTAACCCTAACCCTTCCCCGAAGCCTGACCCTCACCCGTCCCCTAATCCTAACCCGTACGCTGACACTAACCCGCGCCCTCACACTTACGCTCCCCCTAAAGCGTTGTCGTACCCTCACCTGGACCCTAAACCATCCCCGTCCCCTAACCCTAACCCTAGCCCGAACCCTAACCCTAACCCTTCCCCGAAGCCTGAACCTCACCCGTCCCCTAATCCTAACCCGTACGCTGACACTAACCCGCGCCCTCACACGTACGCTCCCCCTAAAGCGTTGTCGTACCCTCAACTGGACCCTAAACCGTCCCCGTCCCCTAACCCTAACCCTAGCCCGAACCCTAACCCTAACCCTTCCCCGAAGCCTGACCCTCACCCGTCCCCTAATCCTAACACGTACGCTGACACTAACCTGCGCCCTCACACGTACGCTCCTCCTAAAGCGTTGTCGTACCCTCACCTGGACCCTAAACCGTCCCCGTCCCCTAACCCTAACCCTAGCCCGAACCCTAACCCTAACCCTTCCCCGAAGCCTGACCCTCACCCGTCCCCTAATCCTAACCCGTACGCTGACACTAACCCGCGCCCTCACACGTACGCTCCCCCTAAAGCGTTGTCGTACCCTCACCTGGACCCTAAACCGTCCCCGTCCCCTAACCCTAAACCTAGCCCGAACCCTAACCCTAACCCTTCCCCGAAGCCTGACCCTCACCCGTCCCCTAATCCTAACCCGTACGCTGACACTAACCCGCGCCCTCACACGTACGCTCCCCCTAAAGCGTTGTCGTACCCTCACCTGGACCCTAAACCGTCCCCGTCCCCTAACCCTAACCCTAGCCCGAACCCTAACCCTAACCCTTCCCCGAAGCCTGACCCTCACCCGTCCCCTAATCCTAACCCGTACGCTGACACTAACAAGCGCCCTCACACGTACGCTCCCCCTAAAGCGTTGTCGTACCCTCACCTGGACCCTAAACCGTCCCCGTCCCCTAACCCTAACCCTAGCCCGAACCCTAACCCTAACCCTTCCCCGAAGCCTGACCCTCACCCGTCCCGTAATCCTAACCCGTACGCTGAAACTAACCAGCTCCCTCACACGTACGCTCCCCCTAAAGCGTTGTCGTACACTCACCTGGACCCTAAACCGTCCCCGTCCCCTAACCCTAAACCTAGCCCGAACCCTAACCCTAACCCTTCCCCGAAGCCTGACCCTCACCCGTCCCCTAATCCTAACCCGTACGCTGACACTAACCCGCGCCCTCACACGTACGCTCCCCCTAAAGCGTTGTCGTACCCTCACCTGGACCCTAAACCGTCCCCATCCCCTAACCCTAACCCTAGCCCGAACCCTAACCCTAACCCTTCCCCGAAGCCTGACCCTCACCCGTCCCCTAATCCTAACCCGTACGCTGACACTAACCCGCGCCCTCACACGTACGCTCCCCCTAAAGCGTTGTCGTACCCTCACCTGGACCCTAAACCGTCCCCGTCCCCTAACCCTAACCCTAGCCCGAACCCTAACCCTAACCCTTCCCCGAAGCCTGACCCTCACCCGTCCCCTAATCCTAACCCGTACGCTGACACTAACCCGCGCCCTCACACGTACGCTCCCCCTAAAGCGTTGTCGTACCCTCACCTGGACCCTAAACCGTCCCCGTCCCCTAACCCTAACCCTAGCCCGAACCCTAACCCTAACCCTTCCCCGAAGACTGACCCTCACCCGTCCCCTAATCCTAACCCGTACGCTGACACTAACCCGCGCCCTCACACGTATGCTCCCCCTAAAGCGTTGTCGTACCCTCACCTGGACCCTAAACCGTCCCCGCCCCCTAACCCTAACCCTAGCCCGAACCCTAACCCTAACCCTTCCCCGAAGCCTAACCCTCACCCGTCCCCTAATCCTAACCCGTACGCTGACACTAACCAGCGCCCTCACACGTACGCTCCCCCTAAAGCGTTGTCGGACCCTCACCTGGACCCTAAACCGTCCCCGTCCCCTAACCCTAACCCTAGCCCGAACCCTAACCCTAACCCTTCCCCGAAGCCTGACACTCACCCGTCCCCTAATCCTAACCCGTACGCTGACACTAACCCGCGCCCTCACACGTACGCTCCCCCTAAAGCGTTATCGTACCCTCACCTGGACCCTAAACCGTCCCCGTCCTCTAACCCTAACCCTAGCCCGAACCCTAACCCTAACCCTTCCCCGAAGCCTGACCCTCACCCGTCCCCAATCCTAACCCGTACGCTGACACTAACCCGCGCCCTCACACGTACGCTCCCCCTAAAGCGTTGTCGTACCCTCACCTGGACCCTAAACCGTCCCCGTCCCCTAACCCTAACCCTAGCCCGAACCCTAACCCTAACCCTTCCCCGAAGCCTGACCCTCACCCGTCCCCTAATCCTAACCCGTACGCTGACACTAACCCGCGCCCTCACACGTACGCTCCCCCTAAAGCGTTGTCGTACCCTCACCTGGACCCTAAACCGTCCCCGTCCCCTAACCCTAACCCTAGCCCGAACCCTAACCCTAACCCTTCCCCGAAGCCTGACCCTCACCCGTCCCCTAATCCTAACCCGTACGCTGACACTAACCCGCGCCCTCACACGTACGCTCCCCCTAAAGCGTTGTCGTACCCTCACCTGGACCCTAAACCGTCCCCGTCCCCTAACCCTAACCCTAGCCCGAACCCTAACCCTAACCCTTCCCCGAAGCCTGACCCTCACCCGTCCCCTAATCCTAACCCGTACGCTGACACTAACCCGAGCCCTCACACGTACGCTCCCCCTAAAGCGTTGTCGTACCCTCACCTGGACCCTAAACCGTCCCCGTCCCCTAACCCTAACCCTAGCCCGAACCCTAACCCTAACCCTTCCCCGAAGCCTGAACCTCACCCGTCCCCTAATCCTAACACGTACGCTGACACTAACCCGCGCCCTCACACGTACGCTCCCCCTAAAGCGTTGTCGTACCCTCACCTGGACCCTAAACCGTCCCCGTACCCTAACCCTAACCCTAGCCCGAACCCTAACCCTAACCCTTCCCCGAAGCCTGACCCTCACCCGTCCCCTAATCCTAACCCGTACGCTGACACTAACCCGCGACCTCACACTTACGCTCCCCCTAAAGCGTTGTCGTACCCTCACCTGGACCCTAAACCATCCCCGTCCCCTAACCCTAACCCTAGCCCGAACCCTAACCCTAACCCTTCCCCGAAGCCTGACCCTCACCCGTCCCCTAATCCTAACCCGTACGCTGACACTAACCCGCGCCCTCACACGTACGCTCCCCCTAAAGCGTTGTCGTACCCTCACCTGGACCCTAAACCGTCCCCGTCCCCTAACCCTAACCCTAGCCCGAACCCTAACCCTAACCCTTCCCCGAAGCCTGAACCTCACCCGTCCCCTAATCCTAACCCGTACGCTGACACTAACCCGCGCCCTCACACGTACGCTCCCCCTAAAGCGTTGTCGTACCCTCAACTGGACCCTAAACCGTCCCCGTCCCCTAACCCTAACCCTAGCCCGAACCCTAACCCTAACACTTCCCCGAAGCCTGACCCTCACCCGTCCCCTAATCCTAACCCGTACGCTGACACTAACCTGCGCGCTCACACGTACGCTCCCCCTAAAGCGTTGTAGTACCCTCACCTGGACCCTAAACCGTCCCCGTCCCCTAACCCTAACCCTAGCCCGAACCCTAACCCTAACCCTAACCCTTCCCCGAAGCCTGACCCTCACACGTCCCGTAATCCTAACCCGTACGCTGACACTAACCCGCGCCCTCACACGTACGCTCCCCCTAAAGCGTTGTCGTACCCTCACCTGGACCCTAAACCGTCCCCGTCCCCTAACCCTAACCCTAGCCCGAACCCTAACCCTAACCCTTCCCCGAAGCCTGACCCTCACCCGTCCCCTAATCCTAACACGTACGCTGACACTAACCCGCGCCCTCAAATGTACACTCCCCCTAAAGCGTTGTCGTACCCTCACCTGGACCCTAAACCGTCCCCGTCCCCTAACCCTAACCCTAGCCCGAACCCTAACCCTAACCCTTCCCCGAAGCCTGACCCTCACCCGTCCCCTAATCCTAACCCGTACGCTGACACTAACCCGCGCCCTCACACGTACGCTCCCCCTAAAGCGTTGTCGTACCCTCACCTGGACCCTAAACCGTCCCCGTCCCCTAACCCTAACCCTATCCCGAACCCTAACCCTAACCCTTCCCCGAAGCCTGACCCTCACCCGTCCCCTAATCCTAACACGTACGCTGACACTAACCCGCGCCCTCACACGTACGCTCCCCCTAAAGCGTTGTCGTACCCTCACCTGGACCCTAAACCGTCCCCGTCCCCTAACCCTAACCCTAGCCCGAACCCTAACCCTAACCCTAGCCCGAACCCTAACCCTAACCCTTCCCCGAAGCCTGACCCTCACCCGTCCACTAATCCTAACCCGTACGCTGACACTAACCGGCGCCCTCACACGTACGCTCCCCCTAAAGCGTTGTCGTACCCTCACCTGGACCCTAAACCGTCCCCGTCCCCTAACCCTAACCCTAGCCCGAACCCTAACCCTAACCCTTCCCCGAATCCTGACCCTCACCTGTCCCCTAATCCTAACCCGTACGCTGACACTAACCCGCGCCCTCACACGTACGCTCCCCCTAAAGCGTTGTCGTACCCTCACCTGGACCCTAAACCGTCCCCGTCCCCTAACCCTAACCCTAGCCCGAACCCTAACCCTAACCCTTCCCCGAAGACTGACCCTCACCCGTCCCCTAATCCTAACCCGTACGCTGACACTAACACGCGCCCTCACACGTACGCTCCCCCAAAGCGTTGTCGTACCCTCACCTGGAACCTAAACCGTCCCCGTCCCCTAACCCTAACCCTAGCCCGAACACTAACACTCACCCTTCCCCAAAGCCTGACCCTCACCCGTCCCCTAATCCTAACCCGTACGCTGACACTAACCAGCGCGCTCACACGTACGCTCCCCCTAAAGCGTTGTCGTACCCTCACCTGGACCCTAAACCGTCCCCGTCCCCTAAACCTAACCCTAGCCCGAACCCTAACCCTAACCCTTCCCCGAAGCCTGACCCTCACCCGTCCCATAATCCTAACCCGTACGCTGACACTAACCCACGCCCTCACACGTACGCTCCCCCTAAAGCGTTGTCGTACCCTCACCTGGACCCTAAACCGTCCCCGTCCCCTAACCCTAACCCTAGCCCGAACCCTAACCCTAACCCTTCCCCGAAGCCTGACCCTCACCCGTCCCCTAATCCTAACCCGTACGCTGACACTAACCCGCGCCCTCACACGTACGCTCCCCCTAACGCGTTGTCGTACCCTCACCTGGACCCTAAACCGTCCCGTCCCCTAACCCTAACCCTAGCCCGTACCCTAACCCTAACCCTTCCCCGAAGCCTGACCCTCACCCGTCCCCTAATCCTAACCCGTACGCTGACACTAACCCGCGCCCTCACACGTACGCTCCCCATAAAGCGTTGTCGTACCCTCACCTGGACCCTAAACCGTCCCCGTCCCCTAACCCTAACCCTAGCCCGAACCCTAATCCTAACCCTTCCCCGAAGCCTGACCCTCACCCGTCCCCTAATCCTAACCCGTACGCTGACACTAACCCGCGCCCTCACACGTACGCTCCCCCTAAAGCGTTGTCGTACCCTCACCTGGACCCTAAACCGTCCCCGTCCCCTAACCCTAACCCTAGCCCGAACCCTCACCCTAACCCTTCCCCGAAGCCGGACCCTCACCCGTCCCCTAATCCTAACCCGTACGCTGACACTAACCCGCACCCTCACATGTACACTGCCCCTAAAGCGTTGTCGTACCCTCACCTGGACCCTAAACCGTCCCCGTCCCCTAACCCTAACCCTAGCCCGAACCCTAACCCTAACCCTTCCCCGAAGCCTGACCCTCACCCGTCCCCTAATCCTAACCCGTACGCTGACACTAACCCGCGCCCTCACACGTACGCTCCCCCTGAAGCGTTGTCGTACCCTCACCTGGACCCTAAACCGTCCCCGTCCCCTAACCCTAAACCTAGCCCGAACCCTAACCCTTCCCCGAAGCCTGACCCTCACCCGTCCCCTAATCCTAACCCGTACGCTGACACTAACCCGCGCCCTCACACGTGCGCTCCCCCTAAAGCGTTGTCGTACCCTCACCTGGACCCTAAACCGTCCCCGTCCCCTAACCCTAACCCTAGCCCGAACCCTAACCCTAACCCTTCCCCGAAGCCTGACCCTCACCCGTCCCCTAATCCTAAACCGTACGCTGACACTAACCCGCGCCCTCACACGTACGCTACCTCTAAAGCATTGTCGTACCCTCACCTGGACCCTAAACCGTCCCCGTCCCCTAACCCTAACCCTAGCCCGAACCCTAACCCTAACCCTTCCCCGAAGCCTGACCCTCACCCGTCCCCTAATCCTAACCCGTACGCTGACACTAACCCGCGCCCTCACACGTACGCTCCCCCTAAAGCGTTGTCGTACCCTCACCTGGACCCTAAACCGTCCCCGTCCCCTAACCCTAACCCTAGCCCGAACCCTAACCCTAACCCTTCCCCGAAGCCTGAACCTCACCCGTCCCCTAATCCTAACCCGTACGCTGACACTAACCCGCGCCCTCACACGTACGCTCCCCCTAAAGCGTTGTCGTACCCTCAACTGGACCCTAAACCGTCCCCGTCCCCTAACCCTAACCCTAGCCCGAACCCTAACCCTAACACTTCCCCGAAGCCTGACCCTCACCCGTCCCCTAATCCTAACCCGTACGCTGACACTAACCTGCGCGCTCACACGTACGCTCCCCCTAAAGCGTTGTTGTACCCTCACCTGGACCCTAAACCGTCCCCGTCCCCTAACGCTAACCCTAGCCCGAACCCTAACCCTAACCCTAACCCTTCCCCGAAGCCTGACCCTCACACGTCCCGTAATCCCAACCCGTACGCTGACACTAACCCGCGCCCTCACACGTACGCTCCCCCTAAAGCGTTGTCGTACCCTCACCTGGACCCTAAACCGTCCCCGTCCCCTAACCCTAACCCTAGCCCGAACCCTAACCCTAACCCTTCCCCGAAGCCTGACCCTCACCCGTCCCCTAATCCTAACACGTACGCTGACACTAACCCGCGCCCTCAAATGTACACTCCCCCTAAAGCGTTGTCGTACCCTCACCTGGACCCTAAACCGTCCCCGTCCCCTAACCCTAACCCTAGCCCGAACCCTAACCCTAACCCTTCCCCGAAGCCTGACCCTCACCCGTCCCCTAATCCTAACCCGTACGCTGACACTAACCCGCGCCCTCACACGTACGCTCCCCCTAAAGCGTTGTCGTACCCTCACCTGGACCCTAAACCGTCCCCGTCCCCTAACCCTAACCCTAGCCCGAACCCTAACCCTAACCCTTCCCCGAAGCCTGACCCTCACCCGTCCCCTAATCCTAACACGTACGCTGACACTAACCCGCGCCCTCACACGTACGCTCCCCCTAAAGCGTTGTCGTACCCTCACCTGGACCCTAAACCGTCCCCGTCCCCTAACCCTAACCCTAGCCCGAACCCTAACCCTAACCCTAGCCCGAACCCTAACCCTAACCCTTCCCCGAAGCCTGACCCTCACCCGTCCACTAATCCTAACCCGTACGCTGACACTAACCCGCGCCCTCACACGTACGCTCCCCCTAAAGCGTTGTCGTACCCTCACCTGGACCCTAAACCGTCCCCGTCCCCTAACCCTAACCCTAGCCCGAACCCTAACCCTAACCCTTCCCCGAATCCTGACCCTCACCTGTCCCCTAATCCTAACCCGTACGCTGACACTAACCCGCGCCCTCACACGTACGCTCCCCCTAAAGCGTTGTCGTACCCTCACCTGGACCCTAAACCGTCCCCGTCCCCTAACCCTAACCCTAGCCCGAACCCTAACCCTAACCCTTCCCCGAAGACTGACCCTCACCCGTCCCCTAATCCTAACCCGTACGCTGACACTAACACGCGCCCTCACACGTACGCTCCCCCAAAGCGTTGTCGTACCCTCACCTGGACCCTAAACCGTCCCCGTCCCCTAACCCTAACCCTAGCCCGAACACTAACACTCACCCTTCCCCAAAGCCTGACCCTCACCCGTCCCCTAATCCTAACCCGTACGCTGACACTAACCAGCGCGCTCACACGTACGCTCCCCCTAAAGCGTTGTCGTACCCTCACCTGGACCCTAAACCGTCCCCGTCCCCTAAACCTAACCCTAGCCCGAACCCTAACCCTAACCCTTCCCCGAAGCCTGACCCTCACCCGTCCCCTAATCCTAACCCGTACGCTGACACTAACCCACGCCCTCACACGTACGCTCCCCCTAAAGCGTTGTCGTACCCTCACCTGGACCCTAAACCGTCCCCGTCCCCTAACCCTAACCCTAGCCCGAACCCTAACCCTAACCCTTCCCCGAAGCCTGACCCTCACCCGTCCCCTAATCCTAACCCGTACGCTGACACTAACCCGCGCCCTCACACGTACGCTCCCCCTAACGCGTTGTCGTACCCTCACCTGGACCCTAAACCGTCCCATCCCCTAACCCTAACCCTAGCCCGTACCCTAACCCTAACCCTTCCCCGAAGCCTGACCCTCACCCGTCCCCTAATCCTAACCCGTACGCTGACACTAACCCGCGCCCTCACACGTACGCTCCCCGTAAAGCGTTGTCGTACCCTCACCTGGACCCTAAACCGTCCCCGTCCCCTAACCCTAACCCTAGCCCGAACCCTAATCCTAACCCTTCCCCGAAGCCTGACCCTCACCCGTCCCCTAATCCTAACCCGTACGCTGACACTAACCCGCGCCCTCACACGTACGCTCCCCCTAAAGCGTTGTCGTACCCTCACCTGGACCCTAAACCGTCCCCGTCCCCTAACCCTAACCCTAGCCCGAACCCTCACCCTAACCCTTCCCCGAAGCCTGACCCTCACCCGTCCCCTAATCCTAACCCGTACGCTGACACTAACCCGCACCCTCACATGTACACTGCCCCTAAAGCGTTGTCGTACCCTCACCTGGACCCTAAACCGTCCCCGTCCCCTAACCCTAACCCTAGCCCGAACCCTAACCCTAACCCTTCCCCGAAGCCTGACCCTCACCCGTCCCCTAATCCTAACCCGTACGCTGACACTAACCCGCGCCCTCACACGTACGCTCCCCCTGAAGCGTTGTCGTACCCTCACCTGGACCCTAAACCGTCCCCGTCCCCTAACCCTAAACCTAGCCCGAACCCTAACCCTTCCCCGAAGCCTGACCCTCACCCGTCCCCTAATCCTAACCCGTACGCTGACACTAACCCGCGCCCTCACACGTGCGCTCCCCCTAAAGCGTTGTCGTACCCTCACCTGGACCCTAAACCGTCCCCGTCCCCTAACCCTAACCCTAGCCCGAACCCTAACCCTAACCCTTCCCCGAAGCCTGACCCTCACCCGTCCCCTAATCCTAAACCGTACGCTGACACTAACCCGCGCCCTCACACGTACGCTACCTCTAAAGCGTTGTCGTACCCTCACCTGGACCCTAAACCGTCCCCGTCCCCTAACCCTAACCCTAGCCCGAACCCTAACCCTAACCCTTCCCCGAAGCCTGACCCTCACCCGTCCCCTAATCCTAACCCGTACGCTGACACTAACTCGCGCCCTCACACGTACGCTCCCCCTAAAGCGTTGTCGTACCCTCACCTGGACCCTAAACCGTCCCCGTCCCCTAACCCTAACCCTAGCCCGAACCCTAACCCTAACCCTTCCCCGAAGCCTGACCCTCACCCGTCCCCTAATCCTAACCCGTACGCTGACACTAACCCGCGCCCTCACACGTACGCTCCCCCTAATGCGTTGTCGTACCCTCACCTGGACCCTAAACCGTCCCCGTCCCCTAACCCTAACCCTAGCCCGAACCCTAACCCTAACCCTTCCCCGAAGCCTGACCCTCACCCGTCCCCTAATCCTAACCCGTACGCTGACACTAACCCGTGCCCTCACACGTACGCTCCCCCTAAAGCGTTGTCGTACCCTCACTTGGACCCTAAACCGTCCCCGTCCCCTAACCCTAACCCTAGCCCGAACCCTAACCCTAACCCTTCCCCGAAGCCTGACCCTCACCCGTCCCCTAATCCTAACCCGTACGCTGACACTAACCCGCTCCCTCACACGTACGCTCCCCCTAAAGCGTTGTCGTACCCTCACCTGGACCCTAAACCGTCCCCGTCCCCTAACCCTAACCCTAGCCCGAACCCTAACCCTAACCCTTCCCCGAAGCCTGACCCTCACCCGTCCCCTAATCCTAACCCGTACGCTGACACTAACCCGCGCCCTCACACGTACGCTCCCCCTAAAGCGTTGTCGTACCCTCACCTGGACCCTAAACCGTCCCCGTCCCCTAACCCTAACCCTAGTCCGAACCCTAACCCTAACCCTTCCCCGAAGCCTGACCCTCACCCGTCCCCTAATCCTAACCCGTACGCTGACACTAACCCGCGCCCTCACACGTACGCTCCCCCTAAAGCGTTGTCGTACCCTAACCTGGACCCTAAACCGTCCCCGTCCCCTAACCCTAACCCTAGCCCGAACCCTAACCCTAACCCTTCCCCGAAGCCTGACCCTCACCCGTCCCCTAATCCTAACCCGTACGCTGACACTAACACGCGCCCTCACACGTATGCTCCCCCTAAAGCGTTGTCGTACCCTCACCTGGACCCTAAACCGTCCCCGTCCCCTAACCCTAACCCTAGCCCGAACCCTAACCCTAACCCTTCCCCGAAGCCTGACCCTCACCCGTCCCCTAATCCTAACACGTACGCTGACACTAACCCGCGCCCTCACACGTACGCTCCCCCTAAAGCGTTGTCGTACCCTCACCTGGACCCTAAACCGTCCCCGTCCCCTAACCCTAACCCTAGCCCGAACCCTAACCCTAACCCTTCCCCGAAGCCTGACCCTCACCCGTCCCCTAATCCTAACCCGTACGCTGACACTAACCCGCGCCCTCACACTTACGCTCCCCCTAAAGCGTTGTCGTACCCTCACCTGGACCCTAAACCGTCCCCGTCCCCTAACCCTAACCCTAGTCCGAACCCTAACCCTAACCCTTCCCCGAAGCCTGACCCTCACCCGTCCCCTAATCCTAACATGTACGCTGACACTAACCCGCGCCCTCACACGTACGCTCCCCCTAAAGCGTTGTCGTACCCTCACCTGGACCCTAAACCGTCCCCGTCCCCTAAACCTAACCCTAGCCCGAACCCTAACCCTAACAGTTCCCCGAAGCCTGACCCTCACCCGTCCCCTAATCCTAACCCGTACGCTGACACTAACCCGCGCCCTCACACGTACGCTCCCCCTAAAGCGTTGTCGTACCCTCACCTGGACCCTAAACCGTCCCCGTCCCCTAACCCTAACCCTAGCCCGAACCCTAACCCTAACCCTTCCCCGAAGCCTGACCCTCACCCGTCCCCTAATCCTAACCCGTACGCTGACACTAACCCGCGCCCTCACACGTACGCTCCCCCTAATGCGTTGTCGTACCCTCACCTGGACCCTAAACCGTCCCCGTCCCCTAACCCTAACCCTAGCCCGAACCCTAACCCTAACCCTTCCCCGAAGCCTGACCCTCACCCGTCCCCTAATCCTAACCCGTACGCTGACACTAACCCGCGCCCTCACACGTACGCTCCCCCTAAAGCGTTGTCGTACCCTCACCTGGACCCTAAACCGTCCCCGTCCCCTAACCCTAACCCTAGCCCGAACCCTAACCCTAACCCTTCCCCGAAGCCTGACCCTCACCCGTCCCCTAATCCTAACCCGTACGCTGACACTAACCCGCGCCCTCACACGTACGCTCCCCCTAAAGCGTTGTCGTACCCTCACCTGGACCCTAAACCGTCCCCGTCCCCTAACCCTAACCCTAGCCCGAACCCTAACCCTAACCCTTACCCGAAGCCTGACCCTCACCCGTCCCCTAATCCTAACCCGTACGCTGACACTAACCCGCGCCCTCACACGTACGCTCCCCCTAAAGCGTTGTCGTACCCTCACCTGGACCCTAAACCGTCCCCGTCCCCTTACCCTAACCCTAGTCCGAACCCTAACCCTAACCCTTCCCCGAAGCCTGACCCTCACCCGTCCCCTAATCCTAACCCGTACGCTGACACTAACCCGCGCCCTCACACGTACGCTCCCCCTAAAGCATTGTCGTACCCTCACCTGGACCCTAAACCGTCCCCGTCCCCTAACCCTAACCCTAGCCCGAACCCTAACCCTAACCCTTCCCCGAAGCCTGA
This sequence comes from Grampus griseus, assembly GCF_964374135.1. Lineage (NCBI taxonomy): Eukaryota > Metazoa > Chordata > Mammalia > Artiodactyla > Delphinidae > Grampus > Grampus griseus. The sequence goes on from NW_028132879.1 coordinate 28,562, forward strand.
CCCTCACCTGTCCCCTAATCCTAACCCGTACGCTGACACTAACCCGCGCCCTCACACGTACACTCCCCCTAAAGCGTTGTCGTACCCTCACCTGGACCCTAAACCGTCCCCGTCCCCTAACCCTAACCCTAGCCCGAACCCTAACCCTAACCCTTCCCCGAAGCCTGACCCTCACCCGTCCCCTAATCCTAACCCGTACGCTGACACTAACCCGCGCCCTCGCACGTACGCTCCCCCTAAAGCGTTGTCTTACCCTCACCTGGACCCTAAACCGTCCCCGTCCCATAACCCTAACCCCAGCCCGAACCCTAACCCTAACCCTTCCCCGAAGCCTGACCCTCACCCGTCCCCTAATCCTAACCCGTACGCTGACACTAACCCGCGCCCTCACACGTACGCTCCCCCTAAAGCGTTGTCGTACCCTCACCTGGACCCTAAACCGTCCCCGTCCCCTAACCCTAACCCTAGCCCGAACCCTAACCCTAACCCTTCCCCGAAGCCTGACCCTCACCCGTCCCCTAATCCTAACCCGTACGCTGACACTAACACGCGCCCTCACACGTACGCTCCCCCTAAAGCGTTGTCGTACCCTCACCTGGACCCTAAACCGTCCCCGTCCCTTAACCCTAACCCTAGCCCGAACCCTAACCCTAACACTTCCCCGAAGCCTGACCCTCACCCGTCCCCTAATCCTAACCCGTACGCTGACACTAACCCGCGCCCTCACACGTACGCTCCCCCTAAAGCGTTGTCGTACCCTCACCTGGACCCTAAACCGTCCCCGTACCCTAACCCTAACCCTAGCCCGAACCCTAACCCTAACCCTTCCCCGAAGCCTGACCCTCACCCGTCCCATAATCCTAACCCGTACGCTGACACTAACCCGCGCCCTCACACGTACGCTCCCCCTAAAGCGTTGTCGTACCCTCACCTGGACCCTAAACCGTCCCCGTCCCCTAACCCTAACCCTAGCCCGAACCCTAACCCTAACCCTTCCCCGAAGCCTGACCCTCACCCGTCCCCTAATCCTAACCCGTACGCTGACACTAACCCGCGCCCTCACACGTACGCTCCCCCTAAAGCGTTGTCTTACCCTCACCTGGACCCTAAACCGTCCCCGTCCCATAACCCTAACCCTAGCCCGAACCCTAACCCTAACCCTTCCCCGAAGCCTGACCCTCACCCGTCCCCTAATCCTAACCCGTACGCTGACACTAACCCGCGCCCTCACACGTACGCTCCCCCTAAAGCGTTGTCGTACCCTCACCTAGACCCTAAACCGTCCCCGTACCCTAACCCTAACCCTAGCCCGAACCCTAACCCTAACCCTTCCCCGAAGCCTGACCCTCACCCGTCCCCTAATCCTAACCCGTACGCTGACACTAACCCGCGCCCTCACACGTACGCTCCCCCTAAAGCGTTGTCGTACCCTCACCTGGACCCTAAACCGTCCCCGTCCCCTAACCCTAACCCTAGCCCGAACCCTAAACCTAACCCTTCCCCGAAGCCTGACCCTCACCCGTCCCCTAATCCTAACCCGTACGCTGACACTAACCCACGCCCTCACACGTACGCTCCCCCTAAAGCGTTGTCGTACCCTCACCTGGACCCTAAACCGTCCCCGTCCCCTAACCCTAACCCTAGCCCGAACCCTAACCCTAACCCTTCCCCGAAGCCTGACCCTCACCCGTCCCCTAATCCTAACCCGTACGCTGACACTAACCCGCGCCCTCGCACGTACGCTCCCCCTAAAGCGTTGTCTTACCCTCACCTGGACCCTAAACCGTCCCCGTCCCATAACCCTAACCCCAGCCCGAACCCTAACCCTAACCCTTCCCCGAAGCCTGACCCTCACCCGTCCCCTAATCCTAACCCGTACGCTGACACTAACCCGCGCCCTCACACGTACGCTCCCCCTAAAGCGTTGTCGTACCCTCACCTGGACCCTAAACCGTCCCCGTCCCCTAACCCTAACCCTAGCCCGAACCCTAACCCTAACCCTTCCCCGAAGCCTGACCCTCACCCGTCCCCTAATCCTAACCCGTACGCTGACACTAACACGCGCCCTCACACGTACGCTCCCCCTAAAGCGTTGTCGTACCCTCACCTGGACCCTAAACCGTCCCCGTCCCCTAACCCTAACCCTAGCCCGAACCCTAACCCTAACCCTTCCCCGAAGCCTGACCCTCACCCGTCCCCTAATCCTAACCCGTACGCTGACACTAACCCGCGCCCTCACACGTACGCTCCCCCTAAAGCGTTGTCGTACCCTCACCTGGACCCTAAACCGTCCCCGTACCCTAACCCTAACCCTAGCCCGAACCCTAACCCTAACCCTTCCCCGAAGCCTGACCCTCACCCGTCCCCTAATCCTAACCCGTACGCTGACACTAACCCACGCCCTCACACGTACGCTCCCCCTAAAGCGTTGTCGTACCCTCACCTGGACCCTAAACCGTTCCCGTCCCCTAACCCTAACCCTAGCCCGAACCCTAACCCTAACCCTTCCCCGAAGCCTGACCCTCACCCGTCCCCTAATCCTAACCCGTACGCTGACACTAACCCGCGCCCTCGCACGTACGCTCCCCCTAAAGCGTTGTCTTACCCTCACCTGGACCCTAAACCGTCCCCGTCCCATAACCCTAACCCCAGCCCGAACCCTAACCCTAACCCTTCCCCGAAGCCTGACCCTCACCCGTCCCCTAATCCTAACCCGTACGCTGACACTAACCCGCGCCCTCACACGTACGCTCCCCCTAAAGCGTTGTCGTACCCTCACCTGGACCCTAAACCGTCCCCGTCCCCTAACCCTAACCCTAGCCCGAACCCTAACCCTAACCCTTCCCCGAAGCCTGACCCTCACCCGTCCCCTAATCCTAACCCGTACGCTGACACTCACCCGCTCCCTCACACGTACGCTCCCCCTAAAGCGTTGTCGTACCCTCACCTGGACCCTAAACCGTCCCCGTCCCCTAACCCTAACCCTAGCCCGAACCCTAACCCTAACCCTTCCCCGAAGCCTGACCCTCACCCGTCCCCTAATCCTAACCCGTACGCTGACACTAACCCGCGCCCTCACACGTACGCTCCCCCTAAAGCGTTGTCGTACCCTCACCTGGACCCTAAACCGTCCCCGTCCCCTAACCCTAACCCTAGCCCGAACCCTAACCCTAACCCTTCCCCGAAGCCTGACCCTCACCCGTCCCCTAATCCTAACCCGTACGCTGACACTAACCCGCGCCCTCACACGTACGCTCCCCCTAAAGCGTTGTCGTACCCTCACCTGGACCCTAAACCGTCCCCGTCCCCTAACCCTAACCCTAGCCCGAACCCTAACCCTAAACCTTCCCCGAAGCCTGACCCTCACCCGTCCCCTAATCCTAACCCGTACGCTGACACTAACCCGCGCCCTCACACGTGCGCTCCCCCTAAAGCGTTGTCTTACCCTCACCTGGACCCTAAACCGTCCCCGTCCCATAACCCTAACCCTAGCCCGAACCCTAACCCTAACCCTTCCCCGAAGCCTGACCCTCACCCGTCCCCTAATCCTAACCCGTACGCTGACACTAACACGCGCCCTCACACGTACGCTCCCCCTAAAGCGTTGTCGTACCCTCACCTGGACCCTAAACCGTCCCCGTCCCCTAACCCTAACCCTAGCCCGAACCTTAACCCTAACCCTTCCCCGAAGCCTGACCCTCACCCGTCCCCTAATCCTAACCCGTACGCTGACACTAACACGCGCCCTCACACGTATGCTCCCCCTAAAGCGTTGTCGTACCCTCACCTGGACCCTAAACCGTCCCCGTCCCCTAACCTTAACGCTAGCCCGAACCCTAACCCTAACCCTTCCCCGAAGCCTGACCCTCACCCGTCCCCTAATCCTAACCCGTACGCTGACACTAACCCGCGCCCTCACACGTACGCTCCCCCTAAAGCGTTGTCGTACCCTCACCTGGACCCTAAACCGTCCCCGTCCCCTAACCCTAACCCTAGTCCGAACCCTAACCCTAACACTTCCCCGAAGCCTGACCCTCACCCGTCCCCTAATCCTAACATGTACGCTGACACTAACCCGCGCCCTCACACGTACGCTCCCCCTAAAGCGTTGTCGTACCCTCACCTGGACCCTAAACCGTCCCCGTCCCCTAACCCTAACCCTAGCCCGAACCCTAACCCTAACACTTCCCCGAAGCCTGACCCTCACCCGTCCCCTAATCCTAACCCGTACGCTGACACTAACCCGCGCCCTCACACGTACGCTCCCCCTAAAGCGTTGTCGTACCCTCACCTGGACCCTAAACCGTCCCCGTCCCCTAACCCTAACCCTAGCCCGAATCCTAACCCTAACCCTTCCCCGAAGCCTGACCCTCACCCGTCCCCTAATCCTAACACGTACGCTGACACTAACCCGCGCCCTCACACGTACGCTCCCCCTAAAGCGTTGTCGTACCCTCACCTGGACCCTAAACCGTCCCCGTCCCCTAACCCTAACCCTAGCCCGAACCCTAACCCTAACCCTTCCCCGAAGCCTGACCCTCACCCGTCCCCTAATCCTAACCCGTACGCTGACACTAACCCGCGCCCTCACACGTACGCTCCCCCTAAAGCGTTGTCGTACCCTCACCTGGACCCTAAACCGTCCCCGTCCCCTAACCCTAACCCTAGCCCGAACCCTAACCCTAACCCTTCCCCGAAGCCTGACCCTCACCCGTCCCCTAATCCTAACCCGTACGCTGACACTAACCCGCGCCCTCACACGTACGCTCCCCCTAAAGCGTTGTCGTACCCTCACCTGGACCCTAAACCGTCCCCGTCCCCTAACCCTAACCCTAGCCCGAACCCTAACCCTAACCCTTCCCCGAAGCCTGACCCTCACCCGTCCCTTAATCCTAACCCGTACGCTGACACTAACAAGCGCCCTCACACGTACGCTCCCCCTAAAGCGTTGTCGTACCCTCACCTGGACCCTAAACCGTCCCCGTCCCCTAACCCTAACCCTAGCCCGAACCCTAACCCTAACCCTTCCCCGAAGCCTGACCCTCACCCGTCCCGTAATCCTAACCCGTACGCTGACACTAACCCGCTCCCTCACACGTACGCTCCCCCTAAAGCGTTGTCGTACCCTCACCTGGACCCTAAACCGTCCCCGTCCCCTAACCCTAAACCTAGCCCGAACCCTAACCCTAACCCTTCCCCGAAGCCTGACCCTCACCCGTCCCCTAATCCTAACCCGTACGCTGACACTAACCCGCGCCCTCACACGTACGCTCCCCCTAAAGCGTTGTCGTACCCTCACCTGGACCCTAAACCGTCCCCGTCCCCTAACCCTAACCCTAGCCCGAACCCTAACCCTAACCCTTCCCCGAAGCCTGACCCTCACCCGTCCCCTAATCCTAACCCGTACGCTGACACTAACTCGCGCCCTCAAACGTACGCTCCCCCTAAAGCGTTGTCGTACCCTCACCTGGACCCTAAACCGTCCCCGTCCCCTAACCCTAACCCTAGCCCGAACCCTAACCCTAACCCTTCCCCGAAGCCTGACCCTCACCCGTCCCCTAATCCTAACCCGTACGCTGACACTAACCCGTGCCCTCACACGTACGCTCCCCCTAAAGCGTTGTCGTACCCTCACCTGGACCCTAAACCGTCCCCGTCCCCTAACCCTAACCCTAGCCCGAACCCTAACCCTAACCCTTCCCCGAAGACTGACCCTCACCCGTCCCCTAATCCTAACCCGTACGCTGACACTAACCCGCGCCCTCACACGTACTCTCCCCCTAAAGCGTTGTCGTACCCTCACCTGGACCCTAAACCGTCCCCGCCCCCTAACCCTAACCCTAGCCCGAACCCTAACCCTAACCCTTCCCCGAAGCCTGACCCTCACCCGTCCCCTAATCCTAACCCGTACGCTGACACTAACCAGCGCCCTCACACGTACGCTCCCCCTAAAGCGTTGTCGGACCCTCACCTGGACCCTAAACCGTCCCCGTCCCCTAACCCTAACCCTAGCCCGAACCCTAACCCTAACCCTTCCCCGAAGCCTGACACTCACCCGTCCGCTAATCCTAACCCGTACGCTGACACTAACCCGCGCCCTCACACGTACGCTCCCCCTAAAGCGTTATCGTACCCTCACCTGGACCCTAAACCGTCCCCGTCCTCTAACCCTAACCCTAGCCCGAACCCTAACCCTAACCCTTCCCCGAAGCCTGACCCTCACCCGTCCCCTAATCCTAACCCGTACGCTGACACTAACCCGCGCCCTCACACGTACGCTCCCCCTAAAGCGTTGTCGTACCCTCACCTGGACCCTAAACCGTCCCCGTCCCCTAACCCTAACCCTAGCCCGAACCCTAACCCTAACCCTTCCCCGAAGCCTGACCCTCACCCGTCCCCTAATCCTAACCCGTACGCTGACACTAACCCGCGCCCTCACACGTACGCTCCCCCTAAAGCGTTGTCGTACCCTCACCTGGACCCTAAACCGTCCCCGTCCCCTAACCCTAACCCTAGCCCGAACCCTAACCCTAACCCTTCCCCGAAGCCTGACCCTCACCCGTCCCCTAATCCTAACCCGTACGCTGACACTAACCCGCGCCCTCACACGTACGCTCCCCCTAAAGCGTTGTCGTACCCTCACCTGGACCCTAAACCGTCCCCGTCCCCTAACCCTAACCCTAGCCCGAACCCTAACCCTAACCCTTCCCCGAAGCCTGACCCTCACCCGTCCCCTAATCCTAACCCGTACGCTGACACTAACCCGAGCCCTCACACGTACGCTCCCCCTAAAGCGTTGTCGTACCCTCACCTGGACCCTAAACCGTCCCCGTCCCCTAACCCTAACCCTAGCCCGAACCCTAACCCTAACCCTTCCCCGAAGCCTGAACCTCACCCGTCCCCTAATCCTAACACGTACGCTGACACTAACCCGCGCCCTCACACGTACGCTCCCCCTAAAGCGTTGTCGTACACTCACCTGGACCCTAAACCGTCCCCGTCCCCTAACCCTAACCCTAGCCCGAACCCTAACCCTAACCCTTCCCCGAAGCCTGACCCTCACCCGTCCCCTAATCCTAACCCGTACGCTGACACTACCCCGCGCCCTCACACTTACGCTCCCCCTAAAGCGTTGTCGTACCCTCACCTGGACCCTAAACCATCCCCGTCCCCTAAACCTAACCCTAGCCCGAACCCTAACCCTAACCCTTCCCCGAAGCCTGACCCTCACCCGTCCCCTAATCCTAACCCGTACGCTGACACTAACCCGCGCCCTCACACGTACGCTCCCCCTAAAGCGTTGTCGTACCCTCACCTGGACCCTAAACCGTCCCCGTCCCCTAACCCTAACCCTAGCCCGAACCGTAACCCTAACCCTTCCCCGAAGCCTGAACCTCACCCGTCCCCTAATCCTAACCCGTACGCTGACACTAACACGCGCCCTCACACGTACGCTCCCCCTAAAGCGTTGTCGTACCCTCACCTGGACCCTAAACCGTCCCCGTCCCCTAACCCTAACCCTAGCCCGAACCCTAACCCTAACCATTCCCCGAAGCCTGACCCTCACCCGTCCCCTAATCCTAACCCGTACGCTGACACTAACACGCGCCCTCACACGTATGCTCCCCCTAAAGCGTTGTCGTACCCTCACCTGGACCCTAAACCGTCCCCGTCCCCTAACCCTAACCCTAGCCCGAACCCTAACCCTAACCCTTCCCCGAAGCCTGACCCTCACCCGTCCCCTAATCCTAACACGTACGCTGACACTAACTCGCGCCCTCACACGTACGCTCCCCCTAAAGCGTTGTCGTACCCTCACCTGGACCCTAAACCGTCCCCGTCCCCTAACACTAACCCTAGCCCGAACCCTAACCCTAACCCTTCCCCGAAGCCTGACCCTCACCCGTCCCCTAATCCTAACCCGTACGCTGACACTAACCCGCACCCTCACACTTACGCTCCCCCTAAAGCGTTGTCGTACCCTCACCTGGACCCTAAACCGTCCCCGTCCCCTAACCCTAACCCTAGTCCGAACCCTAACCCTAACCCTTCCCCGAAGCCTGACCCTCACCCGTCCCCTAATCCTAACATGTACGCTGACACTAACCCGCGCCCTCACACGTACGCTCCCCCTAAAGCGTTGTCGTACCCTCACCTGGACCCTAAACCGTCCCCGTCCCCTAAACCTAACCCTAGCCCGAACCCTAACCCTAACACTTCCCCGAAGCCTGACCCTCACCCGTCCCCTAATCCTAACCCGTACGCTGACACTAACCCGCGCCCTCACACGTACGCTCCCCCTAAAGCGTTGTCGTACCCTCACCTGGACCCTAAACCGTCCCCGTCCCCTAACCCTAACCCTAGCCCGAACCCTAACCCTAACCCTTCCCCGAAGCCTGACCCTCACCCGTCCCCTAATCCTAACCCGTACGCTGACACTAACCCGCGCCCTCACACGTACGCTCCCCCTAAAGCGTTGTCGTACCCTCACCTGGACCCTAAACCGTCCCCGTCCCCTAACCCTAACCCTAGCCCGAACCCTAACCCTAACCCTTCCCCGAAGCCTGACCCTCACCCGTCCCCTAATCCTAACCCGTACGCTGACACTAACCCGCGCCCTCACACGTACGCTCCCCCTAATGCGTTGTCGTACCCTCACCTGGACCCTAAACCGTCCCCGTCCCCTAACCCTAACCCTAGCCCGAACCCTAACCCTAACCCTTCCCCGAAGCCTGACCCTCACCCGTCCCCTAATCCTAACCCGTACGCTGACACTAACCCGCGCCCTCACACGTACGCTCCCCCTAAAGCGTTGTCGTACCCTCACCTGGACCCTAAACCGTCCCCGTCCCCTAACCCTAACCCTAGCCCGAACCCTAACCCTAACCCTTCCCCGAAGCCTGACCCTCACCCGTCCCCTAATCCTAACCCGTACGCTGACACTAACCCGCGCCCTCACACGTACGCTCCCCCTAAAGCGTTGTCGTACCCTCACCTGGACCCTAAACCGTCCCCGTCCCCTAACCCTAACCCTAGCCCGAACCCTAACCCTAACCCTTCCCCGAAGCCTGACCCTCACCCGTCCCCTAATCCTAACCCGTACGCTGACACTAACAAGCGCCCTCACACGTACGCTCCCCCTAACGCGTTGTCGTACCCTCACCTGGACCCTAAACCGTCCCCGTCCCCTAACCCTAACCCTAGCCCGAACCCTAACCCTAACCCTTCCCCGAAGCCTGACCCTCACCCGTCCCGTAATCCTAACCCGTACGCTGACACTAACCCGCTCCCTCACACGTACGCTCCCCCTAAAGCGTTGTCGTACCCTCACCTGGACCCTAAACCGTCCCCGTCCCCTAACCCTAAACCTAGCCCGAACCCTAACCCTAACCCTTCCCCGAAGCCTGACCCTCACCCGTCCCCTAATCCTAACCCGTACGCTGACACTAACCCGCGCCCTCACACGTACGCTCCCCCTAAAGCGTTGTCGTACCCTCACCTGGACCCTAAACCGTCCCCGTCCCCTAACCCTAACCCTAGCCCGAACCCTAACCCTAACCCTTCCCCGAAGCCTGACCCTCACCCGTCCCCTAATCCTAACCCGTACGCTGACACTAACTCGCGCCCTCAAACGTACGCTCCCCCTAAAGCGTTGTCGTACCCTCACCTGGACCCTAAACCGTCCCCGTCCCCTAACCCTAACCCTAGCCCGAACCCTAACCCTAACCCTTCCCCGAAGCCTGACCCTCACCCGTCCCCTAATCCTAACCCGTACGCTGACACTAACCCGTGCCCTCACACGTACGCTCCCCCTAAAGCGTTGTCGTACCCTCACCTGGACCCTAAACCGTCCCCGTCCCCTAACCCTAACCCTAGCCCGAACCCTAACCCTAACCCTTCCCCGAAGACTGACCCTCACCCGTCCCCTAATCCTAACCCGTACGCTGACACTAACCCGCGCCCTCACACGTACGCTCCCCCTAAAGCGTTGTCGTACCCTCACCTGGACCCTAAACCGTCCCCGCCCCCTAACCCTAACCCTAGCCCGAACCCTAACCCTAACCCTTCCCCGAAGCCTGACCCTCACCCGTCCCCTAATCCTAACCCGTACGCTGACACTAACCAGCGCCCTCACACGTACGCTCCCCCTAAAGCGTTGTCGGACCCTCACCTGGACCCTAAACCGTCCCCGTCCCCTAACCCTAACCCTAGCCCGAACCCTAACCCTAACCCTTCCCCGAAGCCTGACACTCACCCGTCCGCTAATCCTAACCCGTACGCTGACACTAACCCGCGCCCTCACACGTACGCTCCCCCTAAAGCGTTATCGTACCCTCACCTGGACCCTAAACCGTCCCCGTCCTCTAACCCTAACCCTAGCCCGAACCCTAACCCTAACCCTTCCCCGAAGCCTGACCCTCACCCGTCCCCTAATCCTAACCCGTACGCTGACACTAACCCGCGCCCTCACACGTACGCTCCCCCTAAAGCGTTGTCGTACCCTCACCTGGACCCTAAACCGTCCCCGTCCCCTAACCCTAACCCTAGCCCGAACCCTAACCCTAACCCTTCCCCGAAGCCTGACCCTCACCCGTCCCCTAATCCTAACCCGTACGCTGACACTAACCCGCGCCCTCACACGTACGCTCCCCCTAAAGCGTTGTCGTACCCTCACCTGGACCCTAAACCGTCCCCGTCCCCTAACCCTAACCCTAGCCCGAACCCTAACCCTAACCCTTCCCCGAAGCCTGACCCTCACCCGTCCCCTAATCCTAACCCGTACGCTGACACTAACCCGCGCCCTCACACGTACGCTCCCCCTAAAGCGTTGTCGTACCCTCACCTGGACCCTAAACCGTCCCCGTCCCCTAACCCTAACCCTAGCCCGAACCCTAACCCTAACCCTTCCCCGAAGCCTGACCCTCACCCGTCCCCTAATCCTAACCCGTACGCTGACACTAACCCGAGCCCTCACACGTACGCTCCCCCTAAAGCGTTGTCGTACCCTCACCTGGACCCTAAACCGTCCCCGTCCCCTAACCCTAACCCTAGCCCGAACCCTAACCCTAACCCTTCCCCGAAGCCTGAACCTCACCCGTCCCCTAATCCTAACACGTACGCTGACACTAACCCGCGCCCTCACACGTACGCTCCCCCTAAAGCGTTGTCGTACCCTCACCTGGACCCTAAACCGTCCCCGTCCCCTAACCCTAACCCTAGCCCGAACCCTAACCCTAACCCTTCCCCGAAGCCTGACCCTCACCCGTCCCCTAATCCTAACCCGTACGCTGACACTACCCCGCGCCCTCACACTTACGCTCCCCCTAAAGCGTTGTCGTACCCTCACCTGGACCCTAAACCATCCCCGTCCCCTAACCCTAACCCTAGCCCGAACCCTAACCCTAACCCTTCCCCGAAGCCTGACCCTCACCCGTCCCCTAATCCTAACCCGTACGCTGACACTAACCCGCGCCCTCACACGTACGCTCCCCCTAAAGCGTTGTCGTACCCTCACCTGGACCCTAAACCGTCCCCGTCCCCTAACCCTAACCCTAGCCCGAACCGTAACCCTAACCCTTCCCCGAAGCCTGAACCTCACCCGTCCCCTAATCCTAACCCGTACGCTGACACTAACACGCGCCCTCACACGTACGCTCCCCCTAAAGCGTTGTCGTACCCTCACCTGGACCCTAAACCGTCCCCGTCCCCTAACCCTAACCCTAGCCCGAACCCTAACCCTAACCCTTCCCCGAAGCCTGACCCTCACCCGTCCCCTAATCCTAACCCGTACGCTGACACTAACACGCGCCCTCACACGTATGCTCCCCCTAAAGCGTTGTCGTACCCTCACCTGGACCCTAAACCGTCCCCGTCCCCTAACCCTAACCCTAGCCCGAACCCTAACCCTAACCCTTCCCCGAAGCCTGACACTCACCCGTCCCCTAATCCTAACCCGTACGCTGACACTAACCCGCGCCCTCACACGTACGCTCCCCCTAAAGCGTTGTCGTACCCTCACCTGGACCCTAAACCGTCCCCGTCCCCTAACCCTAACCCTAGCCCGAACCCTAACCCTAACCCTTCCCCGAAGCCTGACCCTCACCCGTCCCCTAATCCTAACCCGTACGCTGACACTAACCCGCGCCCTCACACTTACGCTCCCCCTAAAGCGTTGTCGTACCCTCACCTGGACCCTAAACCGTCCCCGTCCCCTAACCCTAACCCTAGTCCGAACCCTAACCCTAACCCTTCCCCGAAGCCTGACCCTCACCCGTCCCCTAATCCTAACATGTACGCTGACACTAACCCGCGCCCTCACACGTACGCTCCCCCTAAAGCGTTGTCGTACCCTCACCTGGACCCTAAACCGTCCCCGTCCCCTAAACCTAACCCTAGCCCGAACCCTAACCCTAACACTTCCCCGAAGCCTGACCCTCACCCGTCCCCTAATCCTAACCCGTACGCTGACACTAACCCGCGCCCTCACACGTACGCTCCCCCTAAAGCGTTGTCGTACCCTCACCTGGACCCTAAACCGTCCCCGTCCCCTAACCCTAACCCTAGCCCGAACCCTAACCCTAACCCTTCCCCGAAGCCTGACCCTCACCCGTCCCCTAATCCTAACCCGTACGCTGACACTAACCCGCGCCCTCACACGTACGCTCCCCCTAATGCGTTGTCGTACCCTCACCTGGACCCTAAACCGTCCCCGTCCCCTAACCCTAACCCTAGCCCGAACCCTAACCCTAACCCTTCCCCGAAGCCTGACCCTCACCCGTCCCCTAATCCTAACCCGTACGCTGACACTAACCCGCGCCCTCACACGTACGCTCCCCCTAAAGCGTTGTCGTACCCTCACCTGGACCCTAAACCGTCCCCGTCCCCTAACCCTAACCCTAGCCCGAACCCTAACCCTAACCCTTCCCCGAAGCCTGACCCTCACCCGTTCCCTAATCCTAACCCGTACGCTGACACTAACCCGCACCCTCACACGTACGCTCCCCCTAAAGCGTTGTCGTACCCTCACCTGGACCCTAAACCGTCCCCGTCCCCTAACCCTAACCCTAGCCCGAACCCTAACCCTAACCCTTACCCGAAGCCTGACCCTCACCCGTCCCCTAATCCTAACCCGTACGCTGACACTAACCCGCGCCCTCACACGTACGCTCCCCCTAAAGCGTTGTCGTACCCTCACCTGGACCCTAAACCGTCCCCTTCCCCTAACCCTAACCCTAGTCCGAACCCTAACCCTAACCCTTCCCCGAAGCCTGACCCTCACCCGTCCCCTAATCCTAACCCGTACGCTGACACTAACCCGCGCCCTCACACGTACGCTCCCCCTAAAGCGTTGTCGTACCCTCACCTGGACCCTAAACCGTCCCCGTCCCCTAACCCTAACCCTAGCCCGAACCCTAACCCTAACCCTTCCCCGAAGCCTGACCCTCACCCGTCCCCTAATCCTAACCCGTACGCTGACACTAACACGCGCCCTCACACGTACGCTCCCCCTAAAGCGTTGTCTTACCCTCACCTGGACCCTAAACCGTCCCCGTCCCATAACCCTAACCCCAGCCCGAACCCTAACCCTAACCCTTCCCCGAAGCCTGACCCTCACCCGTCCCCTAATCCTAACCCGTACGCTGACACTAACCCGCGCCCTCACACGTACGCTCCCCCTAAAGCGTTGTCGTACCCTCACCTGGACCCTAAACCGTCCCCGTCCCCTAACCCTAACCCTAGCCCGAACCCTAACCCTAACCCTTCCCCGAAGCCTGACCCTCACCCGTCCCCTAATCCTAACCCGTACGCTGACACTAACACGCGCCCTCACACGTACGCTCCCCCTAAAGCGTTGTCGTACCCTCACCTGGACCCTAAACCGTCCCCGTCCCCTAACCCTAACCCTAGCCCGAACCCTAACCCTAACACTTCCCCGAAGCCTGACCCTCACCCGTCCCCTAATCCTAACCCGTACGCTGACACTAACCCGCGCCCTCACACGTATGCTCCCCCTAAAGCGTTGTCGTACCCTCACCTGGACCCTAAACCGTCCCCGTCCCATAACCCTAACCCCAGCCCGAACCCTAACCCTAACCCTTCCCCGAAGCCTGACCCTCACCCGTCCCCTAATCCTAACCCGTACGCTGACACTAACCCGCGCCCTCACACGTACGCTCCCCCTAAAGCGTTGTCGTACCCTCACCTGGACCCTAAACCGTCCCCGTCCCCTAACCCTAACCCTAGCCCGAACCCTAACCCTAACCCTTCCCCGAAGCCTGACCCTCACCCGTCCCCTAATCCTAACCCGTACGCTGACACTAACACGCGCCCTCACACGTACGCTCCCCCTAAAGCGTTGTCGTACCCTCACCTGGACCCTAAACCGTCCCCGTCCCCTAACCCTAACCCTAGCCCGAACCCTAACCCTAACACTTCCCCGAAGCCTGACCCTCACCCGTCCCCTAATCCTAACCCGTACGCTGACACTAACCCGCGCCCTCACACGTACGCTCCCCCTAAAGCGTTGTCGTACCCTCACCTGGACCCTAAACCGTCCCCATACCCTAACCCTAACCCTAGCCCGAACCCTAACCCTAACCCTTCCCCGAAGCCTGACCCTCACCCGTCCCATAATCCTAACCCGTACGCTGACACTAACCCGCGCCCTCACACGTACGCTCCCCCTAAAGCGTTGTCGTACCCTCACCTGGACCCTAAACCGTCCCCGTCCCCTAACCCTAACCCTAGCCCGAACCCTAACCCTAACCCTTCCCCGAAGCCTGACCCTCACCCGTCCCCTAATCCTAACCCGTACGCTGACACTAACCCGCGCCCTCACACGTACGCTCCCCCTAAAGCGTTGTCTTACCCTCACCTGGACCCTAAACCGTCCCCGTCCCATAACCCTAACCCTAGCCCGAACCCTAACCCTAACCCTTCCCCGAAGCCTGACCCTCACCCGTCCCCTAATCCTAAACCGTACGCTGACACTAACCCGCGCCCTCACACGTACGCTCCCCCTAAAGCGTTGTCGTACCCTCACCTGGACCCTAAACCGTCCCCGTACCCTAACCCTAACCCTAGCCCGAACCCTAACCCTAACCCTTCCCCGAAGCCTGACCCTCACCCGTCCCCTAATCCTAACCCGTACGCTGACACTAACCCGCGCCCTCACACGTACGCTCCCCCTAAAGCATTGTCGTACCCTCACCTGGACCCTAAACCGTCCCCGTCCCCTAACCCTAACCCTAGCCCGAACCCTAACCCTAACCCTTCCCCGAAGCCTGACCCTCACCCGTCCCCTAATCCTAACCCGTACGCTGACACTAACCCACGCCCTCACACGTACGCTCCCCCTAAAGCGTTGTCGTACCCTCACCTGGACCCTAAACCGTCCCCGTCCCCTAACCCTAACCCTAGCCCGAACCCTAACCCTAACCCTTCCCCGAAGCCTGACCCTCACCCGTCCCCTAATCCTAACCCGTACGCTGACACTAACCCGCGCCCTCGCACGTACGCTCCCCCTAAAGCGTTGTCTTACCCTCACCTGGACCCTAAACCGTCCCCGTCCCATAACCCTAACCCCAGCCCGAACCATAACCCTAAACCTTCCCCGAAGCCTGACCCTCACCCGTCCCCTAATCCTAACCCGTACGCTGACACTAACCCGCGCCCTCACACGTACGCTCCCCCTAAAGCGTTGTCGTACCCTCACCTGGACCCTAAACCGTCCCCGTCCCCTAACCCTAACCCTAGCCCGAACCCTAACCCTAACCCTTCCCCGAAGCCTGACCCTTACCCGTCCCCTAATCCTAACCCGTACGCTGACACTAACACGCGCCCTCACACGTACGCTCCCCCTAAAGCGTTGTCGTACCCTCACCTGGACCCTAAACCGTCCCCGTCCCCTAACCCTAACCCTAGCCCGAACCCTAACCCTAACCCTTCCCCGAAGCCTGACCCTCACCCGTCCCCTAATCCTAACCCGTACGCTGACACTAACCCGCGCCCTCACACGTACGCTCCCCCTAAAGCGTTGTCGTACCCTCACCTGGACCCTAAACCGTCCCCGTCCCCTAACCCTAACCCTAGCCCGAACCCTAACCCTAACCCTTCCCCGAAGCCTGACCCTCACCCGTCCCCTAATCCTAACCCGTACGCTGACACTAACCCGCGCCCTCACACGTACGCTCCCCCTAAAGCGTTGTCGTACCCTCACCTGGACCCTAAACCGTCCCCGTCCCCTAACCCTAACCCTAGCCCGAACCCTAACCCTAACCCTTCCCCGAAGCCTGACCCTCACCCGTCCCCTAATCCTAACCCGTACGCTGACACTAACCCGCGCCCTCGCACGTACGCTCCCCCTAAAGCGTTGTCTTACCCTCACCTGGACCCTAAACCTTCCCCGTCCCATAACCCTAACCCCAGCCCGAACCCTAACCCTAACCCTTCCCCGAAGCCTGACCCTCACCCGTCCCCTAATCCTAACCCGTACGCTGACACTAACCCGCGCCCTCACACGTACGCTCCCCCTAAAGCGTTGTCGTACCCTCACCTGGACCCTAAACCGTCCCCGTCCCCTAACCCTAACCCTAGCCCGAACCCTAACCCTAACCCTTCCCCGAAGCCTGACCCTCACCCGTCCCCTAATCCTAACCCGTACGCTGACACTCACCCGCGCCCTCACACGTACGCTCCCCCTAAAGCGTTGTCGTACCCTCACCTGGACCCTAAACCGTCCCCGTCCCCTAACCCTAACCCTAGCCCGAACCCTAACCCTAACCCTTCCCCGAAGCCTGACCCTCACCCGTCCCCTAATCCTAACCCGTACGCTGACACTAACCCGCGCCCTCACACGTACGCTCCCCCTAAAGCGTTGTCGTACCCTCACCTGGACCCTAAACCGTCCCCGTCCCCTAACCCTAACCCTAGCCCGAACCGTAACCCTAACCCTTCCCCGAAGCCTGAACCTCACCCGTCCCCTAATCCTAACCCGTACGCTGACACTAACACGCGCCCTCACACGTACGCTCCCCCTAAAGCGTTGTCGTACCCTCACCTGGACCCTAAACCGTCCCCGTCCCCTAACCCTAACCCTAGCCCGAACCCTAACCCTAACCCTTCCCCGAAGCCTGACCCTCACCCGTCCCCTAATCCTAACCCGTACGCTGACACTAACACGCGCCCTCACACGTATGCTCCCCCTAAAGCGTTGTCGTACCCTCACCTGGACCCTAAACCGTCCCCGTCCCCTAACCCTAACCCTAGCCCGAACCCTAACCCTAACCCTTCCCCGAAGCCTGACCCTCACCCGTCCCCTAATCCTAACACGTACGCTGACACTAACCCGCGCCCTCACACGTACGCTCCCCCTAAAGCGTTGTCGTACCCTCACCTGGACCCTAAACCGTCCCCGTCCCCTAACCCTAACCCTAGCCCGAACCCTAACCCTAACCCTTCCCCGAAGCCTGACCCTCACCCGTCCCCTAATCCTAACCCGTACGCTGACACTAACCCGCGCCCTCACACTTACGCTCCCCCTAAAGCGTTGTCGTACCCTCACCTGGACCCTAAACCGTCCCCGTCCCCTAACCCTAACCCTAGTCCGAACCCTAACCCTAACCCTTCCCCGAAGCCTGACCCTCACCCGTCCCCTAATCCTAACATGTACGCTGACACTAACCCGCGCCCTCACACGTACGCTCCCCCTAAAGCGTTGTCGTACCCTCACCTGGACCCTAAACCGTCCCCGTCCCCTAAACCTAACCCTAGCCCGAACCCTAACCCTAACACTTCCCCGAAGCCTGACCCTCACCCGTCCCCTAATCCTAACCCGTACGCTGACACTAACCCGCGCCCTCACACGTACGCTCCCCCTAAAGCGTTGTCGTACCCTCACCTGGACCCTAAACCGTCCCCGTCCCCTAACCCTAACCCTAGCCCGAACCCTAACCCTAACCCTTCCCCGAAGCCTGACACTCACCCGTCCCCTAATCCTAACCCGTACGCTGACACTAACCCGCGCCCTCACACGTACGCTCCCCCTAAAGCGTTGTCGTACCCTCACCTGGACCCTAAACCGTCCCCGTCCCCTAACCCTAACCCTAGCCCGAACCCTAACCCTAACCCTTCCCCGAAGCCTGACCCTCACCCGTCCCCTAATCCTAACCCGTACGCTGACACTAACCCGCGCCCTCACACGTACGCTCCCCCTAATGCGTTGTCGTACCCTCACCTGGACCCTAAACCGTCCCCGTCCCCTAACCCTAACCCTAGCCCGAACCCTAACCCTAACCCTTCCCCGAAGCCTGACCCTCACCCGTCCCCTAATCCTAACCCGTACGCTGACACTAACCCGCGCCCTCACACGTACGCTCCCCCTAAAGCGTTGTCGTACCCTCACCTGGACCCTAAACCGTCCCCGTCCCCTAACCCTAACCCTAGCCCGAACCCTAACCCTAACCCTTCCCCGAAGCCTGACCCTCACCCGTCCCCTAATCCTAACCCGTACGCTGACACTAACCCGCGCCCTCACACGTACGCTCCCCCTAAAGCGTTGTCGTACCCTCACCTGGACCCTAAACCGTCCCCGTCCCCTAACCCTAACCCTAGCCCGAACCCTAACCCTAACCCTTCCCCGAAGCCTGACCCTCACCCGTCCCCTAATCCTAACCCGTACGCTGACACTAACAAGCGCCCTCACACGTACGCTCCCCCTAAAGCGTTGTCGTACCCTCACCTGGACCCTAAACCGTCCCCGTCCCCTAACCCTAACCCTAGCCCGAACCCTAACCCTAACCCTTCCCCGAAGCCTGACCCTCACCCGTCCCGTAATCCTAACCCGTACGCTGACACTAACCCGCTCCCTCACACGTACGCTCCCCCTAAAGCGTTGTCGTACCCTCACCTGGACCCTAAACCGTCCCCGTCCCCTAACCCTAAACCTAGCCCGAACCCTAACCCTAACCCTTCCCCGAAGCCTGACCCTCACCCGTCCCCTAATCCTAACCCGTACGCTGACACTAACCCGCGCCCTCACACGTACGCTCCCCCTAAAGCGTTGTCGTACCCTCACCTGGACCCTAAACCGTCCCCGTCCCCTAACCCTAACCCTAGCCCGAACCCTAACCCTAACCCTTCCCCGAAGCCTGACCCTCACCCGTCCCCTAATCCTAACCCGTACGCTGACACTAACTCGCGCCCTCACACGTACGCTCCCCCTAAAGCGTTGTCGTACCCTCACCTGGACCCTAAACCGTCCCCGTCCCCTAACCCTAACCCTGGCCCAAACCCTAACCCTAACCCTTCCCCGAAGCCTGACCCTCACCCGTCCCCTAATCCTAACCCGTACGCTGACACTAACCCGTGCCCTCACACGTACGCTCCCCCTAAAGCGTTGTCGTACCCTCACCTGGACCCTAAACCGTCCCCGTCCCCTAACCCTAACCCTAGCCCGAACCCTAACCCTAACCCTTCCCCGAAGACTGACCCTCACCCGTCCCCTAATCCTAACCCGTACGCTGACACTAACCCGCGCCCTCACACGTACGCTCCCCCTAAAGCGTTGTCGTACCCTCACCTGGACCCTAAACCGTCCCCGCCCCCTAACCCTAACCCTAGCCCGAACCCTAACCCTAACCCTTCCCCGAAGCCTGACCCTCACCCGTCCCCTAATCCTAACCCGTACGCTGACACTAACCAGCGCCCTCACACGTACGCTCCCCCTAAAGCGTTGTCGGACCCTCACCTGGACCCTAAACCGTCCCCGTCCCCTAACCCTAACCCTAGCCCGAACCCTAACCCTAACCCTTCCCCGAAGCCTGACACTCACCCGTCCGCTAATCCTAACCCGTACGCTGACACTAACCCGCGCCCTCACACGTACGCTCCCCCTAAAGCGTTATCGTACCCTCACCTGGACCCTAAACCGTCCCCGTCCTCTAACCCTAACCCTAGCCCGAACCCTAACCCTAACCCTTCCCCGAAGCCTGACCCTCACCCGTCCCCTAATCCTAACCCGTACGCTGACACTAACCCGCGCCCTCACACGTACGCTCCCCCTAAAGCGTTGTCGTACCCTCACCTGGACCCTAAACCGTCCCCGTCCCCTAACCCTAACCCTAGCCCGAACCCTAACCCTAACCCTTCCCCGAAGCCTGACCCTCACCCGTCCCCTAATCCTAACCCGTACGCTGACACTAACCCGCGCCCTCACACGTACGCTCCCCCTAAAGCGTTGTCGTACCCTCACCTGGACCCTAAACCGTCCCCGTCCCCTAACCCTAACCCTAGCCCGAACCCTAACCCTAACCCTTCCCCGAAGCCTGACCCTCACCCGTCCCCTAATCCTAACCCGTACGCTGACACTAACCCGCGCCCTCACACGTACGCTCCCCCTAAAGCGTTGTCGTACCCTCACCTGGACCCTAAACCGTCCCCGTCCCCTAACCCTAACCCTAGCCCGAACCCTAACCCTAACCCTTCCCCGAAGCCTGACCCTCACCCGTCCCCTAATCCTAACCCGTACGCTGACACTAACCCGAGCCCTCACACGTACGCTCCCCCTAAAGCGTTGTCGTACCCTCACCTGGACCCTAAACCGTCCCCGTCCCCTAACCCTAACCCTAGCCCGAACCCTAACCCTAACCCTTCCCCGAAGCCTGAACCTCACCCGTCCCCTAATCCTAACACGTACGCTGACACTAACCCGCGCCCTCACACGTACGCTCCCCCTAAAGCGTTGTCGTACCCTCACCTGGACCCTAAACCGTCCCCGTCCCCTAACCCTAACCCTAGCCCGAACCCTAACCCTAACCCTTCCCCGAAGCCTGACCCTCACCCGTCCCCTAATCCTAACCCGTACGCTGACACTACCCCGCGCCCTCACACTTACGCTCCCCCTAAAGCGTTGTCGTACCCTCACCTGGACCCTAAACCATCCCCGTCCCCTAACCCTAACCCTAGCCCGAACCCTAACCCTAACCCTTCCCCGAAGCCTGACCCTCACCCGTCCCCTAATCCTAACCCGTACGCTGACACTAACCCGCGCCCTCACACGTACGCTCCCCCTAAAGCGTTGTCGTACCCTCACCTGGACCCTAAACCGTCCCCGTCCCCTAACCCTAACCCTAGCCCGAACCGTAACCCTAACCCTTCCCCGAAGCCTGAACCTCACCCGTCCCCTAATCCTAACCCGTACGCTGACACTAACACGCGCCCTCACACGTACGCTCCCCCTAAAGCGTTGTCGTACCCTCACCTGGACCCTAAACCGTCCCCGTCCCCTAACCCTAACCCTAGCCCGAACCCTAACCCTAACCCTTCCCCGAAGCCTGACCCTCACCCGTCCCCTAATCCTAACCCGTACGCTGACACTAACACGCGCCCTCACACGTATGCTCCCCCTAAAGCGTTGTCGTACCCTCACCTGGACCCTAAACCGTCCCCGTCCCCTAACCCTAACCCTAGCCCGAACCCTAACCCTAACCCTTCCCCGAAGCCTGACCCTCACCCGTCCCCTAATCCTAACACGTACGCTGACACTAACCCGCGCCCTCACACGTACGCTCCCCCTAAAGCGTTGTCGTACCCTCACCTGGACCCTAAACCGTCCCCGTCCCCTAACCCTAACCCTAGCCCGAACCCTAACCCTAACCCTTCCCCGAAGCCTGACCCTCACCCGTCCCCTAATCCTAACCCGTACGCTGACACTAACCCGCGCCCTCACACTTACGCTCCCCCTAAAGCGTTGTCGTACCCTCACCTGGACCCTAAACCGTCCCCGTCCCCTAACCCTAACCCTAGTCCGAACCCTAACCCTAACCCTTCCCCGAAGCCTGACCCTCACCCGTCCCCTAATCCTAACATGTACGCTGACACTAACCCGCGCCCTCACACGTACGCTCCCCCTAAAGCGTTGTCGTACCCTCACCTGGACCCTAAACCGTCCCCGTCCCCTAAACCTAACCCTAGCCCGAACCCTAACCCTAACACTTCCCCGAAGCCTGACCCTCACCCATCCCCTAATCCTAACCCGTACGCTGACACTAACCCGCGCCCTCACACGTACGCTCCCCCTAAAGCGTTGTCGTACCCTCACCTGGACCCTAAACCGTCCCCGTCCCCTAACCCTAACCCTAGCCCGAACCCTAACCCTAACCCTTCCCCGAAGCCTGACCCTCACCCGTCCCCTAATCCTAACCCGTACGCTGACACTAACCAGGGCCCTCACACGTCCGCTCCCCCTAAAGCGTTGTCGTACCCTCACCTGGACCCTAAACCGTCCCCGTCCCCTAACCCTAACCCTAGCCCGAACCCTAACCCTAACCCTTCCCCGAAGCCTGACCCTCACCCGTCCCCTAATCCTAACCCGTACGCTGACACTAACCCGCGCCCTCACACGTACGCTCCCCCTAATGCGTTGTCGTACCCTCACCTGGACCCTAAACCGTCCCCGTCCCCTAACCCTAACCCTAGCCCGAACCCTAACCCTAACCCTTCCCCGAAGCCTGACCCTCACCCGTCCCCTAATCCTAACCCGTACGCTGACACTAACCCGCGCCCTCACACGTACGCTCCCCCTAAAGCGTTGTCGTACCCTCACCTGGACCCTAAACCGTCCCCGTCCCCTAACCCTAACCCTAGCCCGAACCCTAACCCTAACCCTTCCCCGAAGCCTGACCCTCACCCGTCCCCTAATCCTAACCCGTACGCTGACACTAACCAGCACCCTCACACGTACGCTCCCCCTAAAGCGTTGTCGTACCCTCACCTGGACCCTAAACCGTCCCCGTCCCCTAACCCTAACCCTAGCCCGAACCCTAACCCTAACCCTTACCCGAAGCCTGACCCTCACCCGTCCCCTAATCCTAACCCGTACGCTGACACTAACCCGCGCCCTCACACGTACGCTCCCCCTAAAGCGTTGTCGTACCCTCACCTGGACCCTAAACCGTCCCCGTGCCCTAACCCTAACCCTAGTCCGAACCCTAACCCTAACCCTTCCCCGAAGCCTGACCCTCACCCGTCCCCTAATCCTAACCCGTACGCTGACACTAACCCGCGCCCTCACACGTACGCTCCCCCTAAAGCGTTGTCGTACCCTCACCTGGACCCTAAACCGTCCCCGTCCCCTAACCCTAACCCTAGCCCGAACCCTAACCCTAACCCTTCCCCGAAGCCTGACCCTCACCCGTCCCCTAATCCTAACCCGTACGCTGACACTAACACGCGCCCTCACACGTACGCTCCCCCTAAAGCGTTGTCGTACCCTCACCTGGACCCTAAACCGTCCCCGTCCCATAACCCTAACCCCAGCCCGAACCCTAACCCTAACCCTTCCCCGAAGCCTGACCCTCACCCGTCCCCTAATCCTAACCCGTACGCTGACACTAACCCGCGCCCTCACACGTACGCTCCCCCTAAAGCGTTGTCGTACCCTCACCTGGACCCTAAACCGTCCCCGTCCCCTAACCCTAACCCTAGCCCGAACCCTAACCCTAACCCTTCCCCGAAGCCTGACCCTCACCCGTCCCCTAATCCTAACCCGTACGCTGACACTAACACGCGCCCTCACACGTACGCTCCCCCTAAAGCGTTGTCGTACCCTCACCTGGACCCTAAACCGTCCCCGTCCCCTAACCCTAACCCTAGCCCGAACCCTAACCCTAACACTTCCCCGAAGCCTGACCCTCACCCGTCCCCTAATCCTAACCCGTACGCTGACACTAACCCGCGCCCTCACACGTACGCTCCCCCTAAAGCGTTGTCGTACCCTCACCTGGACCCTAAACCGTCCCCGTCCCCTAACCCTAACCCTAGCCCGAACCCTAACCCTAACCCTTCCCCGAAGCCTGACCCTCACCCGTCCCCTAATCCTAACCCGTACGCTGACACTAACACGCGCCCTCACACGTACGCTCCCCCTAAAGCGTTGTCTTACCCTCACCTGGACCCTAAACCGTCCCCGTCCCATAACCCTAACCCCAGCCCGAACCCTAACCCTAACCCTTCCCCGAAGCCTGACCCTCACCCGTCCCCTAATCCTAACCCGTACGCTGACACTAACCCGCGCCCTCACACGTACGCTCCCCCTAAAGCGTTGTCGTACCCTCACCTGGACCCTAAACCGTCCCCGTCCCCTAACCCTAACCCTAGCCCGAACCCTAACCCTAACCCTTCCCCGAAGCCTGACCCTCACCCGTCCCCTAATCCTAACCCGTACGCTGACACTAACACGCGCCCTCACACGTACGCTCCCCCTAAAGCGTTGTCGTACCCTCACCTGGACCCTAAACCGTCCCCGTCCCCTAACCCTAACCCTAGCCCGAACCCTAACCCTAACACTTCCCCGAAGCCTGACCCTCACCCGTCCCCTAATCCTAACCCGTACGGTGACACTAACCCGCGCCCTCACACGTACGCTCCCCCTAAAGCGTTGTCGTACCCTCACCTGGACCCTAAACCGTCCCCGTACCCTAACCCTAACCCTAGCCCGAACCCTAACCCTAACCCTTCCCCGAAGCCTGACCCTCACCCGTCCCATAATCCTAACCCGTACGCTGACACTAACCCGCGCCCTCACACGTACGCTCCCCCTAAAGCGTTGTCGTACCCTCACCTGGACCCTAAACCGTCCCCGTCCCCTAACCCTAACCCTAGCCCGAACCCTAACCCTAACCCTTCCCCGAAGCCTGACACTCACCCGTCCCCTAATCCTAACCCGTACGCTGACACTAACCCGCGCCCTCACACGTACGCTCCCCCTAAAGCGTTGTCTTACCCTCACCTGGACCCTAAACCGTCCCCGTCCCATAACCCTAACCCTAGCCCGAACCCTAACCCTAACCCTTCCCCGAAGCCTGACCCTCACCCGTCCCCTAATCCTAACCCATACGCTGACACTAACCCGCGCCCTCACACGTACGCTCCCCCTAAAGCGTTGTCGTACCCTCACCTGGACCCTAAACCGTCCCCGTACCCTAACCCTAACCCTAGCCCGAACCCTAACCCTAACCCTTCCCCGAAGCCTGACCCTCACCCGTCCCCTAATCCTAACCCGTACGCTGACACTAACCCGCGCCCTCACACGTACGCTCCCCCTAAAGCGTTGTCGTACCCTCACCTGGACCCTAAACCGTCCCCGTCCCCTAACCCTAACCCTAGCCCGAACCCTAACCCTAACCCTTCCCCGAAGCCTGACCCTCACCCGTCCCCTAATCCTAACCCGTACGCTGACACTAACCCACGCCCTCACACGTACGCTCCCCCTAAAGCGTTGTCGTACCCTCACCTGGACCCTAAACCGTCCCCGTCCCCTAACCCTAACCCTAGCCCGAACCCTAACCCTAACCCTTCCCCGAAGCCTGACCCTCACCCGTCCCCTAATCCTAACCCGTACGCTGACACTAACCCGCGCCCTCGCACGTACGCTCCCCCTAAAGCGTTGTCTTACCCTCACCTGGACCCTAAACCGTCCCCGTCCCATAACCCTAACCCCAGCCCGAACCATAACCCTAACCCTTCCCCGAAGCCTGACCCTCACCCGTCCCCTAATCCTAACCCGTACGCTGACACTAACCCGCGCCCTCACACGTACGCTCCCCCTAAAGCGTTGTCGTACCCTCACCTGGACCCTAAACCGTCCCCGTCCCCTAACCCTAACCCTAGCCCGAACCCTAACCCTAACCCTTCCCCGAAGCCTGACCCTCACCCGTCCCCTAATCCTAACCCGTACGCTGACACTAACACACGCCCTCACACGTACGCTCCCCCTAAAGCGTTGTCGTACCCTCACCTGGACCCTAAACCGTCCCCGTCCCCTAACCCTAACCCTAGCCCGAACCCTAACCCTAACCCTTCCCCGAAGCCTGACCCTCACCCGTCCCCTAATCCTAACCCGTACGCTGACACTAACCCGCGCCCTCACACGTACGCTCCCCCTAAAGCGTTGTCGTACCCTCACCTGGACCCTAAACCGTCCCCGTACCCTAACCCTAACCCTAGCCCGAACCCTAACCCTAACCCTTCCCCGAAGCCTGACCCTCACCCGTCCCCTAATCCTAACCCGTACGCTGACACTAACCCACGCCCTCACACGTACGCTCCCCCTAAAGCGTTGTCGTACCCTCACCTGGACCCTAAACCGTTCCCGTCCCCTAACCCTAACCCTAGCCCGAACCCTAACCCTAACCCTTCCCCGAAGCCTGACCCTCACCCGTCCCCTAATCCTAACCCGTACGCTGACACTAACCCGCGCCCTCGCACGTACGCTCCCCCTAAAGCGTTGTCTTACCCTCACCTGGACCCTAAACCTTCCCCGTCCCATAACCCTAACCCCAGCCCGAACCCTAACACTAACCCTTCCCCGAAGCCTGACCCTCACCCGTCCCCTAATCCTAACCCGTACGCTGACACTAACCCGCGCCCTCACACGTACGCTCCCCCTAAAGCGTTGTCGTACCCTCACCTGGACCCTAAACCGTCCCCGTCCCCTAACCCTAACCCTAGCCCGAACCCTAACCCTAACCCTTCCCCGAAGCCTGACCCTCACCCGTCCCCTAATCCTAACCCGTACGCTGACACTCACCCGCGCCCTCACACGTACGCTCCCCCTAAAGCGTTGTCGTACCCTCACCTGGACCCTAAACCGTCCCCGTCCCCTAACCCTAACCCTAGCCCGAACCCTAACCCTAACCCTTCCCCGAAGCCTGACCCTCACCCGTCCCCTAATCCTAACCCGTACGCTGACACTAACCCGCGCCCTCACACGTACGCTCCCCCTAAAGCGTTGTCGTACCCTCACCTGGACCCTAAACCGTCCCCGTCCCCTAACCCTAACCCTAGCCCGAACCCTAACCCTAACCCTTCCCCGAAGCCTGACCCTCACCCGTCCCCTAATCCTAACCCGTACGCTGACACTAACCCGCGCCCTCACACGTACGCTCCCCCTAAAGCGTTGTCTTACCCTCACCTGGACCCTAAACCGTCCCCGTCCCCTAACCCTAACCCTAGCCCGAACCCTAACCCTAACCCTTCCCCGAAGCCTGACCCTCACCCGTCCCCTAATCCTAACCCGTACGCTGACACTAACCCGCGCCCTCACACGTACGCTCCCCCTAAAGCGTTGTCGTACCCTCACCTGGACCCTAAACCGTCCCCGTCCCCTAACCCTAACCCTAGCCCGAACCTTAACCCTAACCCTTCCCCGAAGCCTGACCCTCACCCGTCCCCTAATCCTAACCCGTACGCTGACACTAACACGCGCCCTCACACGTATGCTCCCCCTAAAGCGTTGTCGTACCCTCACCTGGACCCTAAACCGTCCCCGTCCCCTAACCCTAACGCTAGCCCGAACCCTAACCCTAACCCTTCCCCGAAGCCTGACCCTCACCCGTCCCCTAATCCTAACCCGTACGCTGACACTAACCCGCGCCCTCACACGTACGCTCCCCCTAAAGCGTTGTCGTACCCTCACCTGGACCCTAAACCGTCCCCGTCCCCTAACCCTAACCCTAGCCCGAACCCTAACCCTAACCCTTCCCCGAAGCCTGACCCTCACCCGTCCCCTAATCCTAACCCGTACGCTGACACTAACCCGCGCCCTCACACGTACGCTCCCCCTAAAGCGTTGTCGTACCCTCACCTGGACCCTAAACCGTCCCCGTCCCCTAACCCTAACCCTAGTCCGAACCCTAACCCTAACCCTTCCCCGAAGCCTGACCCTCACCCGTCCCCTAATCCTAACATGTACGCTGACACTAACCCGCGCCCTCACACGTACGCTCCCCCTAAAGCGTTGGCGTACCCTCACCTGGAACCTAAACCGTCCCCGTCCCCTAACCCTAACCCTAGCCCGAACCCTAACCCTAACCCTTCCCCGAAGCCTGACCCTCACCCGTCCCCTAATCCTAACCCGTACGCTGACACTAACCCGCGCCCTCACACGTACGCTCCCCCTAAAGCGTTGTCGTACCCTCACCTGGACCCTAAACCGTCCCCGTCCCCTAACCCTAACCCTAGCCCGAACCCTAACCCTAACCCTTCCCCGAAGCCTGACCCTCACCCGTCCCCTAATCCTAACCCGTACGCTGACACTAACTCGCGCCCTCACACGTACGCTCCCCCTAAAGCGTTGTCGTACCCTCACCTGGACCCTAAACCGTCCCCGTCCCCTAACCCTAACCCTAGCCCGAACCCTAACCCTAACCCTTCCCCGAAGCCTGACCCTCACCCGTCCCCTAATCCTAACCCGTACGCTGACACTAACCCGCGCCCTCACATGTACGCTCCCCCTAAAGCGTTGTCGTACCCTCACCTGGACCCTAAACCGTCCCCGTCCCCTAACCCTAACCCTAGCCCGAACCCTAACCCTAACCCTTCCCCGAAGACTGACCCTCACCCGTCCCCTAATCCTAACCCGTACGCTGACACTAACCCGCGCCCTCACACGTACGCTCCCCCTAAAGCGTTGTCGTACCCTCACCTGGACCCTAAACCGTCCCCGCCCCCTAACCCTAACCCTAGCCCGAACCCTAACCCTAACCCTTCCCCGAAGCCTGACCCTCACCCGTCCCCTAATCCTAACCCGTACGCTGACACTAACCAGCGCCCTCACACGTACGCTCCCCCTAAAGCGTTGTCGGACCCTCACCTGGACCCTAAACCGTCCCCGTCCCCTAACCCTAACCCTAGCCCGAACCCTAACCCTAACCCTTCCCCGAAGCCTGACCCTCACCCGTCCCCTAATCCTAACCCGTACGCTGACACTAACCCGCGCCCTCACACGTACGCTCCCCCTAAAGCGTTGTCGTACCCTCACCTGGACCCTAAACCGTCCCCGTCCCCTAACCCTAACCCTAGCCCGAACCCTAACCCTAACCCTTCCCCGAAGCCTGACCCTCACCCGTCCCCTAATCCTAACCCGTACGCTGACACTAACCCGCGCCCTCACACGTACGCTCCCCCTAAAGCGTTGTCGTACCCTCACCTGGACCCTAAACCGTCCCCGTCCCCTAACCCTAACCCTAGCCCGAACCCTAACCCTAACCCTTCCCCGAAGCCTGACCCTCACCCGTCCCCTAATCCTAACCCGTACGCTGACACTAACCCGCGCCCTCACACGTACGCTCCCCCTAAAGCGTTGTCGTACCCTCACCTGGACCCTAAACCGTCCCCGTCCCCTAACCCTAACCCTAGCCCGAACCCTAACCCTAACCCTTCCCCGAAGCCTGACCCTCACCCGTCCCCTAATCCTAACCCGTACGCTGACACTAACCCGAGCCCTCACACGTACGCTCCCCCTAAAGCGTTGTCGTACCCTCACCTGGACCCTAAACCGTCCCCGTCCCCTAACCCTAACCCTAGCCCGAACCCTAACCCTAACCCTTCCCCGAAGCCTGAACCTCACCCGTCCCCTAATCCTAACACGTACGCTGACACTAACCCGCGCCCTCACACGTACGCTCCCCCTAAAGCGTTGTCGTACCCTCACCTGGACCCTAAACCGTCCCCGTCCCCTAACCCTAACCCTAGCCCGAACCCTAACCCTAACCCTTCCCCGAAGCCTGACCCTCACCCGTCCCCTAATCCTAACCCGTACGCTGACACTAACCCGCGCCCTCACACTTACGCTCCCCCTAAAGCATTGTCGTACCCTCACCTGGACCCTAAACCATCCCCGTCCCCTAACCCTAACCCTAGCCCGAACCCTAACCCTAACCCTTCCCCGAAGCCTGACCCTCACCCGTCCCCTAATCCTAACCCGTACGCTGACACTAACCCGCGCCCTCACACGTACGCTCCCCCTAAAGCGTTGTCGTACCCTCACCTGGACCCTAAACCGTCCCCGTCCCCTAACCCTAACCCTAGCCCGAACCCTAACCCTAACCCTTCCCCGAAGCCTGAACCTCACCCGTCCCCTAATCCTAACCCGTACGCTGACACTAACCCGCGCCCTCACACGTACGCTCCCCCTAAAGCGTTGTCGTACCCTCAACTGGACCCTAAACCGTCCCCGTCCCCTAACCCTAACCCTAGCCCGAACCCTAACCCTAACCCTTCCCCGAAGCCTGACCCTCACCCGTCCCCTAATCCTAACCCGTACGCTGACACTAACCCGCGCCCTCACACGTACGCTCCCCCTAAAGCGTTGTCGTACCCTCACCTGGACCCTAAACCGTCCCCGTCCCTTAAACCTAACCCTAGCCCGACCCCTAACCCTAACCCTTCCCCGAAGCCTGACCCTCACCCGTCCCCTAATCCTAACCCGTACGCTGACACTAACACACGCCCTCACATGTACGCTCTCCCTAAAGCGTTGTCGTACAGTCACCTGGACCCTAAACCGTCCCCGACCCCTAACCCTAACCCTAGCCCGAACCCTAACCCTAACCCTTCCCCGAAGCCTGACCCTCACCCGTCCCCTAATCCTAACCCGTACGCTGACACTAACCCGCGCCCTCACACATACGCTCCCCCTAAAGCGTTGTCGTACCCTCACCTGGACCCTAAACCGTCCCCGTCCCCTAACCCTAACCCTAGCCCGAACCCTAACCCTAACCCTTCCCCGAAGCCTGACCCTCACCCGTCCCCTAATCCTAACACGTACGCTGACACTAACCCGCGCCCTCACACGTACGCTCCCCCTAAAGCGTTGTCGTACCCTCACCTGGACCCTAAACCGTCCCGTCCCCTAACCCTAACCCTAGCCCGAACCCTAACCCTAACCCTTCCCCGAAGCCTGACCCTCACCCGTCCCCTAATCCTAACCCGTACACTGACACTAACACGCGCCCTCACACGTACGCTCCCCCTAAAGCGTTGTTGTACCCTCACCTGGACCCTAAACCGTCCCCGTCCCCTAACCCTAACCCTAGCCCGAACCCTAACCCTAACCCTTCCCCGAAGCCTGACCCTCACCCGTCCCCTAATCCTAACCCGTACGCTGACACTAACCCGCGCCCTCACACGTACGCTCCCCCTAAAGCGTTGTCGTACCCTCACCTGGACCCTAAACCGTCCCCGTCCCCTAACCCTAACCCTAGCCCGAACCCTAACCCTAACCCTTCCCCGAAGCCTGACCCTCACCCGTCCCCTAATCCTAACCCGTATGCTGACACTAACCCGCGCCCTCACACGTACGCTCCCCCTAAAGCGTTGTCGTACCCTCACCTGGACCCTAAACCGTCCCCGTCCCCTAACCCTAACCCTAGCCCGAACCCTAACCCTAACCCTTCCCCGAAGCCTGACACTCACCCGTCCCCTAATCCTAACCCGTACGCTGACACTAACCCGCGCCCTCACACGTACGCTCCCCCTAAAGCGTTGTCGTACCCTCACCTGGACCCTAAACCGTCCCCGACCCTAACCCTAACCCTAGCACGAACCCTAACCCTAACCCTTCCCCGAAGCCTGACCCTCACCCGTCCCCTAATCCTAACCCGTACGCTAACACTAACCCGCGCCCTCACACGTACGCTCCCCCTAAAACGTTGTCGTACCCTCACCTGGACCCTAAACCGTCCCGTCCCCTAATCCTAACCCTAGCCCGAACCCTAACCCTAACCCTTCTCCGAAGCCTGACCCTCACCCGTCCCCTAATCCTAACCCGTACGCTGACACTAACCCGCGCCCTCACACGTACTCTCCTCCTAAAGCGTTGTCGTACCCTCACCTGGACCCTAAACCGTCCCCGCCCCTAACCCTAACCCTAGCCCGAACCCTAATCCTAACCCTTCCCCGAAGCCTGACCCTCACCCGTCCCCTAATCCTAACCCGTACGCTGACATTAACCCGCGCCCTCACACGTACGCTCCCCCTAAAGCGTTGTCGTACCCTCACCTGGACCCTAAACCGTCCCCGTCACCTAACCCTAACCCTAGCCCGAACCCTAACCCTAACCCTTCCCCGAAGCCTGACCCTCACACGTCCCCTAATCCTAACCCGTACGCTGACACTAACCCGCGCCCTCACACGTACGCTCCCCCTAAAGCGTTGTCGTACCCTCACCTGGACCCTAAACCGTCCCCGTCCCCTAACCCTAACCCTAGCCCGAACCCTAACCCTAACCCTTCCCCGAAGCCAGACCCTCACCCGTCCCCTAATCATAACCCGTACGCTGACACTAATCCGCGCCCTCACACGTACACTCCCCCTGAAGCGTTGTCGTACCCTCACCTGGACCCTAAACCGTCCCCGTCCCCTAACCCTAACCCTAGCCCGAAACCTAACCCTAACCCTTCCCCGAAGCCTGACCCTCACCCATTCCCTAATCCTAACCCGTACGCTGACACTAACCCGTGCCCTCACACGTACGCTCCCCCTAAAGCGTTGTCGTACCCTCACCTGGACCCTAAACCGTCCCGTCCCCTAACCCTAACCCTAGCCCGAACCCTAACCCTAACCCTTCCCCGAAGCCTGACCCTCACCCGTCCCCTAATCCTAACCCGTACACTGACACTAACACGCGCCCTCACACGTACGCTCCCCCTAAAGCGTTGTTGTACCCTCACCTGGACCCTAAACCGTCCCCGTCCCCTAACCCTAACCCTAGCCCGAACCCTAACCCTAACCCTTCCCCGAAGCCTGACCCTCACCCGTCCCCTAATCCTAACCCGTACGCTGACACAAACCCGCGCCCTCACACGTACGCTCCCCCTAAAGCGTTGTCGTACCCTCACCTGGACCCTAAACCGTCCCCGTCCCCTAACCCTAACCCTAGCCCGAACCCTAACCCTAACCCTTCCCCGAAGCCTGACCCTCACCCGTCCCCTAATCCTAACCCGTGCGCTGACACTAACCCGAGCCCTCACACGTACGCTCCCCCTAAAGCGTTGTCGTACCCTCACCTGGACCCTAAACCGTCCCCGTCCCCTAACCCTAACCCTAGCCCGAACCCTAACCCTAACCCTTCCCCGAAGCCTGAACCTCTCCCGTCCCCTAATCCTAACACGTACGCTGACACTAACCCGCGCCCTCACACGTACGCTCCCCCTAAAGCGTTGTCGTACCCTCACCTGGACCCTAAACCGTCCCCGTCCCCTAACCCTAACCCTAGCCCGAACCCTAACCCTAACCCTTCCCCGAAGCCTGACCCTCACCCGTCCCCTAATCCTAACCCGTACGCTGACACTAACCCGCGCCCTCACACTTACGCTCCCCCTAAAGCGTTGTCGTACCCTCACCTGGACCCTAAACCGTCCCCGTCCCCTAACCCTAACCCTAGTCCGAACCCTAACCCTAACACTTCCCCGAAGCCTGACCCTCACCCGTCCCCTAATCCTAACCCGTACGCTGACACTAACCCGCGCCCTCACACTTACGCTCCCCCTAAAGCGTTGTCGTACCCTCACCTGGACCCTAAACCGTCCCCGTCCCCTAACCCTAACCCTAGCCCGAACCCTAACCCTAACCCTTCCCCGAAGCCTGACCCTCACCCGTCCCCTAATCCTAACCCGTACGCTGACACTAACCCGCGCCCTCACACGTACGCTCCCCCTAAAGCGTTGTCGTACCCTCACCTGGACCCTAAACTGTCCCCGTACCCTAACCCTAACCCTAGCCCGAACCTTAACCCTAACACTTCCCCGAAGCCTGACCCTCACCCGTCCCATAATCCTAACCCGTACGCTGACACTAACCCGCGCCCTCACACGTACGCTCCCCCTAAAGCGTTGTCGTACCCTCACCTGGACCCTAAACCGTCCCCGTCCCCTAACCCTAACCCTAGCCCGAACCCTAACCCTAACCCTTCCCCGAAGCCTGACCCTCACCCGTCCCCTAATCCTAACCCGTACGCTGACACTAACCCGCGCCCTCACACGTACGCTCCCCCTAAAGCGTTGTCGTACCCTCACCTGGACCCTAAACCGTCCCCGTCCCATAACCCTAACCCTAGCCCGAACCCTAACCCTAACCCTTCCCCGAAGCCTGACCCTCACCCGTCCCCTAATCCTAACCCGTACGCTGACACTAACCCGCGCCCTCACACGTACGCTCCCCCTAAAGCGTTGTCGTACCCTCACCTGGACCCTAAACCGTCCCCGTCCCCTAACCCTAACCCTAGCCCGAACCCTAACCCTAACCCTTCCCCGAAGCCTGACCCTCACCCGTCCCCTAATCCTAACCCGTACGCTGACACTAACACGCGCCCTCACACGTACGCTCCCCCTAAAGCGTTGTCGTACCCTCACCTGGACCCTAAACCGTCCCCGTCCCCTAACCCTAACCCTAGCCCGAACCCTAACCCTTCCCCGAAGCCTGACCCTCACCCGTCCCCTAATCCTAACACGTACGCTGACACTAACCCGCGCCCTCACACGTACGCTCCCCCTAAAGCGTTGTCGTACCCTCACCTGGACCCTAAACCGTCCCCGTCCCCTAACCCTAACCCTAGCCCGAACCCTAACCCTAACCCTTCCCCGAAGCCTGACCCTCACCCGTCCCCTAATTCTAACCCGTACGCTGACACTAACCCGCGCCCTCACACTTACGCTCCCCCTAAAGCGTTGTCGTACCCTCACCTGGACCCTAAACCGTCCCCGTCCCCTAACCCTAACCCTAGTCCGAACCCTAACCCTAACCCTTCCCCGAAGCCTGACCCTCACCCGTCCCCTAATCCTAACATGTACGCTGACACTAACCCGCGCCCTCACACGTACGCTCCCCCTAAAGCGTTGTCGTACCCTCACCTGGACCCTAAACCGTCCCCGTCCCCTAACCCTAACCCTAGCCCGAACCCTAACCCTAACTCTTCCCCGAAGCCTGACCCTCACCCGAACCCTAATCCTAACCCGTACGCTGACACTAACCTGCGCCCTCACACGTACGCTCCCCCTAAAGCGTTGTCGTACCCTCACCTGGACCCTAAACCATCCCCGTCCCCTAACCCTAACCCTAGCCCGAACCCTAACCCTAACCCTTCCCGAAGCCTGACCCTCACCCGTCCCCTAATCCTAACCCGTACGCTGACACTAACCCGCGCCCTCACACGTACGCTCCCCCTAAAGCGTTGTCGTACCCTCACCTGGACCCTAAACCGTCCCCGTCCCCTAACCCTAACCCTAGCCCGAACCCTAACCCTAACCCTTCCCCGAAGCCTGACCCTCACCCGTCCCCTAATCCTAACCCGTACGCTGACACTAACCCGCGCCCTCACACGTACGCTCCCCCTAAAGCGTTGTCGTACCCTCACCTGGACCCTAAACCGTCCCCGTCCCCTAACCCTAACCCTAGTCCGAACCCTAACCCTAACCCTTCCCCGAAGCCTGACCCTCACCCGTCCCCTAATCCTAACCCGTACGCTGACACTAACCCGCGCCCTCACACGTACGCTCCCCCTAAAGCGTTGTCGTACCCTCACCTGGACCCTAAACCGTCCCCGTCCCCTAACCCTAACCCTAGCCCGAACCCTAACCCTAACCCTTCCCCGAAGCCTGACCCTCACCCGTCCCGTAATCCTAACCCGTACGCTGACACTAACCCGCGCCCTCACACGTACGTTCCCCGTAAAGCGTTGTCGTACCCTCACCTGGACCCTAAACCGTCCCCGTCCCCTAACCCTAACCCTAGCCCGAACCCTAACCCTAACCCTTCCCCGAAGCCTGACCCTCACCCGTCCCCTAATCCTAACCCGTACGCTGACACTAACCCGCGCCCTCACACGTACGCTCCCCCTAAAGCGTTGTCGTACCCTCACCTGGACCCTATACCGTCCCCGTCCCCTAACCCTAACCCTAGCCCGAACCCTAACCCTAACCCATCCCCGAAGCCTGACCCTCACCCGTCCCCTAATCCTAACCCGTACGCTGACACTAACACGCGCCCTCACATGTACGCTCCCCCTAAAGCGTTGTCGTACCCTCACCTGGACCCTAAACCGTCCCCGTCCCCTAACCCTAACCCTAGCCCGAACCCTAACCCTAACCCTTCCCCGAAGCCTGACCCTCACCCGTCCCCTAATCCTAACACGTACGCTGACACTAACCCGCGCCCTCACACGTACGCTCCCCCTAAAGCGTTGTCGTACCCTCACCTGGACCCTATACCGTCCCCGTCCCCTAACCCTAACCCTAGCCCAAACCCTAACCCTAACCCTTCCCCGAAGCCTGACCCTCACCCGTCCACTAATTCTAACCCGTACGCTGACACTAACCCGCGCCCTCACACTTACGCTCCCCCTAAAGCGTTGTCGTACCCTCACCTGGACCCTAAACCGTCCCCGTCCCCTAACCCTAACCCTAGTCCAAACCCTAACCCTAACCCTTCCCCGAAGCCTGACCCTCACCCGTCCCCTAATCCTAACATGTACGCTGACACTAACCCGCGCCCTCACACGTACGCTCCCCCTAAAGCGTTGTCGTACCCTCACCTGGACCCTAAACCGTCCCCGTCCCCTAACCCTAACCCTAGCCCGAACCCTAACCCTAACCCTTCCCCGAAGCCTGACCCTCACCCGTCCCCTAATCCTAACCCGTACGCTGACACTAACCCGCGCCCTCACACGTACGCTCCCCCTAAAGCGTTGTCGTACCCTCACCTGGACCCTAAACCGTCCCCGTCCCCTAACCCTAACCCTAGCCCGAACCCTAACCCTAACCCTTCCCCGAAGCCTGACACTCACCCGTCCCCTAATCCTAACCCGTACGCTGACACTAACCCGCGCCCTCACACGTACGCTCCCTCTAAAGCGTTGTCGTACCCTCACCTGGACCCTAAACCGTCCCCGTCCCCTAACCCTAACCCTAGCCCGAACCCTAACCCTAACCCTTCCCCGAAGCCTGACCCTCACCCGTCCCCTAATCCTAACCCGTACGCTGACACTAACCCGCGCCCTCACACGTACGCTCCCCCTAAAGCGTTGTCGTACCCTCACCTGGACCCTAAACCGTCCCCGTCCCTTAACCCTAACCCTAGCCCGAACCCTAACCCTAACCCTTCCCCGAAGCCTGACCCTCACCCGTCCCCTAATCCTAACCCGTACGCTGACACTAACACACGCCCTCACACGTACGCTCCCCCTAAAGCGTTGTCGTACACTCACCTGGACCCTAAACCGTCCCCGACCCCTAACCCTAACCCTAGCCCGAACCCTAACCCTAACACTTCCCCGAAGCCTGACCCTCACCCGTCCCCTAATCCTAACCCGTACGCTGACAGTAACCCGCGCCCTCACACGTACGCTCCCCCTAAAGCGTTGTCGTACCCTCACCTGGACCCTAAACCGTCCCCGTCCCCTAACCCTAACCCTAGCCCGAACCCTAACCCTAACCCTTCCCCGAAGCCTGACCCTCACCCGTCCCCTAATCCTAACCCGTACGCTGACACTAACCCGCGCCCTCACACGTACGCTCCCCCTAAAGCGTTGTCGTACCCTCACCTGGACCCTAAACCGTCCCGTCCCCTAACCCTAACCCTAGCCCGAACCCTAACCCTAACCCTTCCCCGAAGCCTGACCCTCACCCGTCCCCTAATCCTAACCCGTACACTGACACTAACACGCGCCCTCACACGTACGCTCCCCCTAAAGCGTTGTCGTACCCTCACCTGGACCCTAAACCGTCCCCGTCCCCTAACCCTAACCCTAGCCCGAACCCTAACCCTAACCCTACCCCGAAGCCTGACCCTCACCCGTCCCCTAATCCTAACCCGTACGCTGACACTAACACACGCCCTCACACGTACGCTCCCCCTAAAGCGTTGTCGTACACTCACCTGGACCCTAAACCGTCCCCGACCCCTAACCCTAACCCTAGCCCGAACCCTAACCCTAACACTTCCCCGAAGCCTGACCCTCACCCGTCCCCTAATCCTAACCCGTACGCTGACAGTAACCCGCGCCCTCACACGTACGCTCCCCCTAAAGCGTTGTCGTACCCTCACCTGGACCCTAAACCGTCCCCGTCCCCTAACCCTAACCCTAGCCCGAACCCTAACCCTAACCCTTCCCCGAAGCCTGACCCTCACCCGTCCCCTAATCCTAACCCGTACGCTGACACTAACCCGCGCCCTCACACGTACGCTCCCCCTAAAGCGTTGTCGTACCCTCACCTGGACCCTAAACCGTCCCGTCCCCTAACCCTAACCCTAGCCCGAACCCTAACCCTAACCCTTCCCCGAAGCCTGACCCTCACCCGTCCCCTAATCCTAACCCGTACACTGACACTAACACGCGCCCTCACATGTACGCTCCCCCTAAAGCGTTGTCGTACCCTCACCTGGACCCTAAACCGTCCCCGTCCCCTAACCCTAACCCTAGCCCGAACCCTAACCCTAACCCTACCCCGAAGCCTGACGCTCACCCGTCCCCTAATCCTAACCCGTACGCTGACACTAACCCGCGCCCTCACACGTACGCTCCCCCTAAAGCGTTGTCGTACCCTCACCTGGACCCTAAACCGTCCCCGTCCCCTAACCCTAACCCTAGCCCGAACCCTAACCCTAACCCTTCCCCGAAGCCTGACCCTCACCCGTCCCCTAATCCTAACCCGTACGCTGACACTAACCCGCGCCCTCACACGTACGCTCCCCCTAAAGCGTTGTCGTACCCTCACCTGGACCCTAAACCGTCCCCGTCCCCTAACCCTAACCCTAGCCCGAACCCTAACCCTAACCCTTCCCCGAAGCCTGACCCTCACCCGTCCCCTAATCCTAACCCGTACGCTGACACTAACCCGCGCCCTCACACGTACGCTCCCCCTAAAGCGTTGTCGTACCCTCACCTGGACCCTAAACCGTCCCCGTCCCCTAACCCTAACCCTAGCCCGAACCCTAACCCTAACCCTTCCCCGAAGCCTGACCCTCACCCGTCCCCTAATCCTAACCCGTACGCTGACACTAACCCGCGCCCTCACACGTACGCTCCCCCTAAAGCGTTGTCGTACCCTCACCTGGACCCTAAACCGTCCCCGTCCCCTAACCCTAACCCTAGCCCGAACCCTAACCCTAACCCTTCCCCGAAGCCTGACCCTCACCCGTCCCCTAATCCTAACCCGTACGCTGACACTAACCCGCGCCCTCACACGTACGCTCCCCCTAAAGCGTTGTCGTACCCTCACCTGGACCCTAAACCGTCCCCGTCCCCTAACCCTAACCCTAGCCCGAATCCTAACCCTAACACTTCCCCGAAGCCTGACCCTCACCCGTCCCCTAATCCTAACCCGTACGCTGACACTAACCCGCGCCCTCACACGTACGCTCCCCCTAAAGCGTTGTCGTACCCTCACCTGGACCCTAAACCGTCCCCGTCCCCTAACCCTAACCCTAGCCCGAACCCTAACCCTAACCCTTCCCCGAAGCCTGACCCTCACCCGTCCCATAATCCTAACACGTACGCTGACACTAACCCGCGCCCTCAAACGTACACTCCCCCTAAAGCGTTGTCGTACCCTCACCTGGACCCTAAACCGTCCCCGTCCCCTAACCCTAACCCTAGCCCGAACCCTAACCCTAACCCTTCCCCGAAGCCTGACCCTCACCCGTCCCCTAATCCTAACCCGTACGCTGACACTAACCCGCGCCCTCACACGTACGCTCCCCCTAAAGCGTTGTCGTACCCTCACCTGGACCCTAAACCGTCCCCGTCCCCTAACCCTAACCCTAGTCCGAACCCTAACCCTAACCCTTCCCCGAAGCCTGACCCTCACCCGTCCCCTAATCCTAACCCGTACGCTGACACTAACCCGCGCCCTCACACGTACGCTCCCCCTAAAGCGTTGTCGTACCCTCACCTGGACCCTAAACCGTCCCCGTCCCCTAACCCTAACCCTAGCCCGAACCCTAACCCTAACCCTTCCCCGAAGCCTGACCCTCACCCGTCCCGTAATCCTAACCCGTACGCTGACACTAACCCGCGCCCTCACACGTACGTTCCCCGTAAAGCGTTGTCGTACCCTCACCTGGACCCTAAACCGTCCCCGTCCCCTAACCCTAACCCTAGCCCGAACCCTAACCCTAACCCTTCCCCGAAGCCTGACCCTCACCCGTCCCCTAATCCTAACCCGTACGCTGACACTAACACGCGCCCTCACACGTACGCTCCCCCTAAAGCGTTGTCGTACCCTCACCTGGACCCTAAACCGTCCCCGTCCCCTAACCCTAACCCTAGCCCGAACCCTAACCCTAACCCTTCCCCGAAGCCTGACCCTCACCCGTCCCCTAATCCTAACACGTACGCTGACACTAACCCGCGCCCTCACACGTACGCTCCCCCTAAAGCGTTGTCGTACCCTCACCTGGACCCTATACCGTCCCCGTCCCCTAACCCTAACCCTAGCCCAAACCCTAACCCTAACCCTTCCCCGAAGCCTGACCCTCACCCGTCCACTAATTCTAACCCGTACGCTGACACTAACCCGCGCCCTCACACTTACGCTCCCCCTAAAGCGTTGTCGTACCCTCACCTGGACCCTAAACCGTCCCCGTCCCCTAACCCTAACCCTAGTCCGAACCCTAACCCTAACCCTTCCCCGAAGCCTGACCCTCACCCGTCCCCTAATCCTAACATGTACGCTGACACTAACCCGCGCCCTCACACGTACGCTCCCCCTAAAGCGTTGTCGTACCCTCACCTGGACCCTAAACCGTCCCCGTCCCCTAACCCTAACCCTAGCCCGAACCCTAACCCTAACCCTTCCCCGAAGCCTGACCCTCACCCGTCCCCTAATCCTAACCCGTACGCTGACACTAACCCGCGCCCTCACACGTACGCTCCCCCTAAAGCGTTGTCGTACCCTCACCTGGACCCTAAACCGTCCCCGTCCCCTAACCCTAACCCTAGCCCGAACCCTAACCCTAACCCTTCCCCGAAGCCTGACACTCACCCGTCCCCTAATCCTAACCCGTACGCTGACACTAACCCGCGCCCTCACACGTACGCTCCCTCTAAAGCGTTGTCGTACCCTCACCTGGACCCTAAACCGTCCCCGTCCCCTAACCCTAACCCTAGCCCGAACCCTAACCCTAACCCTTCCCCGAAGCCTGACCCTCACCCGTCCCCTAATCCTAACCCGTACGCTGACACTAACCCGCGCCCTCACACGTACGCTCCCCCTAAAGCGTTGTCGTACCCTCACCTGGACCCTAAACCGTCCCCGTCCCTTAACCCTAACCCTAGCCCGAACCCTAACCCTAACCCTTCCCCGAAGCCTGACCCTCACCCGTCCCCTAATCCTAACCCGTACGCTGACACTAACACACGCCCTCACACGTACGCTCCCCCTAAAGCGTTGTCGTACACTCACCTGGACCCTAAACCGTCCCCGACCCCTAACCCTAACCCTAGCCCGAACCCTAACCCTAACACTTCCCCGAAGCCTGACCCTCACCCGTCCCCTAATCCTAACCCGTACGCTGACAGTAACCCGCGCCCTCACACGTACGCTCCCCCTAAAGCGTTGTCGTACCCTCACCTGGACCCTAAACCGTCCCCGTCCCCTAACCCTAACCCTAGCCCGAACCCTAACCCTAACCCTTCCCCGAAGCCTGACCCTCACCCGTCCCCTAATCCTAACCCGTACGCTGACACTAACCCGCGCCCTCACACGTACGCTCCCCCTAAAGCGTTGTCGTACCCTCACCTGGACCCTAAACCGTCCCGTCCCCTAACCCTAACCCTAGCCCGAACCCTAACCCTAACCCTTCCCCGAAGCCTGACCCTCACCCGTCCCCTAATCCTAACCCGTACACTGACACTAACACGCGCCCTCACACGTACGCTCCCCCTAAAGCGTTGTCGTACCCTCACCTGGACCCTAAACCGTCCCCGTCCCCTAACCCTAACCCTAGCCCGAACCCTAACCCTAACCCTACCCCGAAGCCTGACCCTCACCCGTCCCCTAATCCTAACCCGTACGCTGACACTAACCCGCGCCCTCACACGTACGCTCCCCCTAAAGCGTTGTCGTACCCTCACCTGGACCCTAAACCGTCCCCGTCCCCTAACCCTAACCCTAGCCCGAACCCTAACCCTAACCCTTCCCCGAAGCCTGACCCTCACCCGTCCCCTAATCCTAACCCGTACGCTGACACTAACCCGCGCCCTCACACGTACGCTCCCCCTAAAGCGTTGTCGTACCCTCACCTGGACCCTAAACCGTCCCCGTCCCCTAACCCTAACCCTAGCCCGAACCCTAACCCTAACCCTTCCCCGAAGCCTGACCCTCACCCGTCCCCTAATCCTAACCCGTACGCTGACACTAACCCGCGCCCTCACACGTACGCTCCCCCTAAAGCGTTGTCGTACCCTCACCTGGACCCTAAACCGTCCCCGTCCCCTAACCCTAACCCTAGCCCGAACCCTAACCCTAACCCTTCCCCGAAGCCTGACCCTCACCCGTCCCCTAATCCTAACCCGTACGCTGACACTAACCCGCGCCCTCACACGTACGCTCCCCCTAAAGCGTTGTCGTACCCTCACCTGGACCCTAAACCGTCCCCGTCCCCTAACCCTAACCCTAGCCCGAACCCTAACCCTAACCCTTCCCCGAAGCCTGACCCTCACCCGTCCCCTAATCCTAACCCGTACGCTGACACTAACCCGCGCCCTCACACGTACGCTCCCCCTAAAGCGTTGTCGTACCCTCACCTGGACCCTAAACCGTCCCCGTCCCCTAACCCTAACCCTAGCCCGAACCCTAACCCTAACACTTCCCCGAAGCCTGACCCTCACCCGTCCCCTAATCCTAACCCGTACGCTGACACTAACCCGCGCCCTCACACGTACGCTCCCCCTAAAGCGTTGTCGTACCCTCACCTGGACCCTAAACCGTCCCCGTCCCCTAACCCTAACCCTAGCCCGAACCCTAACCCTAACCCTTCCCCGAAGCCTGACCCTCACCCGTCCCATAATCCTAACACGTACGCTGACACTAACCCGCGCCCTCAAACGTACACTCCCCCTAAAGCGTTGTCGTACCCTCACCTGGACCCTAAACCGTCCCCGTCCCCTAACCCTAACCCTAGCCCGAACCCTAACCCTAACCCTTCCCCGAAGCCTGACCCTCACCCGTCCCCTAATCCTAACCCGTACGCTAACACTAACCCACGCCCTCACACGTACGCTCCCCCTAAAGCGTTGTCGTACCCTCACCTGGACCCTAAACCGTCCCGTCCCCTAATCCTAACCCTAGCACGAACCCTAACCCTAACCCTTCCCCGAAGCCTGACCCTCACCCGTCCCCTAATCCTAACCCGTACGCTGACACTAACCCACGCCCTCACACGTACTCTCCTCCTAAAGCGTTGTCGTACCCTCACCTGGACCCTAAACCGTCCCCGTCCCCTAACCCTAACCCTAGCCCGAACCCTAATCCTAACCCTTCCCCGAAGCCTGACTCTCACCCGTCCCCTAATCCTAACCCGTACGCTGACACTAACCCGCGCCCTCACACGTACGCTCCCCCTAAAGCGTTGTCGTACCCTCACCTGGACCCTAAACCGTCCCCGTCACCTAACCCTAACCCTAGCCCGAACCCTAACCCTAACCCTTCCCCGAAGCCTGACCCTCACCCGTCCCCTAATCCTAACCCGTACGCTGACACTAACCCGCGCCCTCACACTTACGCTCCCCCTAAAGCGTTGTCGTACCCTCACCTGGACCCTAAACCGTCCCCGTCCCCTAACCCTAACCCTAGCCCGAACCCTAACCCTAACCCTTCCCCGAAGCCTGAC
This sequence comes from Grampus griseus, assembly GCF_964374135.1. Classification (NCBI taxonomy): domain Eukaryota; kingdom Metazoa; phylum Chordata; class Mammalia; order Artiodactyla; family Delphinidae; genus Grampus; species Grampus griseus. The sequence goes on from NW_028132879.1 coordinate 72,227, forward strand.
CCTCACCCGTCCCCTAATCATAACCCGTACGCTGACACTAATCCGCGCCCTCACACTTACACTCCCCCTGAAGCGTTGTCGTACCCTCACCTGGACCCTAAACCGTCCCCGTCCCCTAACCCTAACCCTAGCCCGAACCCTAACCCTAACCCTTCCCCGAAGCCTGACCCTCACCCATTCCCTAATCCTAACCCGTACGCTGACACTAACCCGTGCCCTCACACGTACGCTCCCCCTAAAGCGTTGTCGTACCCTCACCTGGACCCTAAACCGTCCCCGTCCCCTAACCCTAACCCTAGCCCGAACCCTAACCCTAACCCTTCCCCGAAGCCTGACCCTCACCCGTCCCCTAATCCTAACCCGTACGCTGACACTAACCCGCGCCCTCACACGTACGCTCCCCCTAAAGCGTTGTCGTACCCTCACCTGGACCCTAAACCGTCCCCGTCCCCTAACCCTAACCCTAGCCCGAAACCTAACCCTAACCCTTCCCCGAAGCCTGACCCTCACCCGTCCCCTAATCCTAACCCGTACGCTGACACTAACCCGCGCCCTCACACGTACGCTCCCCCTAAAGCGTTGTCGTACCCTCACCTGGACCCTAAACCGTCCCCGTCCCCTAACCCTAACCCTAGCCCGAACCCTAACCCTAACCCTTCCCCGAAGCCTGACCCTCACCCGTCCCCTAATCCTAACCCGTACGCTGACACTAACCCGCGCCCTCACACGTACGCTCCCCCTAAAGCGTTGTCGTACCCTCACCTGGACCCTAAACCGTCCCCGTCCCCTAACCCTAACCCTAGCCCGAACCCTAACCCTAACCCTTCCCCGAAGCCTGACCCTCACCTGTCCCCTAATCCTAACCCGTACGCTGACACTAACCCGCGCCCTCACACGTACGCTCCCCCTAAAGCGTTGTCGTACCCTCACCTGGACCCTAAACCGTCCCCGTCCCCTAACCCTAACCCTAGCCCGAACCCTAACCCTAACACTTCCCCGAAGCCTGACCCTCACCCGTCCCCTAATCCTAACCCGTACGCTGACACTAACCCGCGCCCTCACACGTACGCTCCCCCTAAAGCGTTGTCGTACCCTCACCTGGACCCTAAACCGTCCCCGTCCCCTAACCCTAACCCTAGCCCGAACCCTAACCCTAACCCTTCCCCGAAGCCTGACCCTCACCCGTCCCCTAATCCTAACCCGTACGCTAACACTAACCCACGCCCTCACACGTACGCTCCCCCTAAAGCGTTGTCGTACCCTCACCTGGACCCTAAACCGTCCCGTCCCCTAATCCTAACCCTAGCACGAACCCTAACCCTAACCCTTCCCCGAAGCCTGACCCTCACCCGTCCCCTAATCCTAACCCGTACGCTGACACTAACCCGCGCCCTCACACGTACTCTCCTCCTAAAGCGTTGTCGTACCCTCACCTGGACCCTAAACCGTCCCCGTCCCCTAACCCTAACCCTATCCCGAACCCTAACCCTAACCCTTCCCCGAAGCCTGACCCTCACCCGTCCCCTAATCCTAACCCGTACGCTGACACTAACCCGCGCCCTCACACGTACGCTCCCCCTAAAGCGTTGTCGTACCCTCACCTGGACCCTAAACCGTCCCGTCCCCTAACCCTAACCCTAGCCCGAACCCTAACCCTAACCCTTCCCCGAAGCCTGACCCTCACCCGTCCCCTAATCCTAACCCGTACGCTGACACTAACCCGCGCCCTCACACGTACGCTCCCCCTAAAGCGTTGTCGTACCCTCACCTGGACCCTAAACCGTCCCCGTCCCCTAACCCTAACCCTAGCCCGAACCCTAACCCTAACCCTTCCCCGAAGCCTGACCCTCACCCGTCCCCTAATCCTAACCCGTACGCTGACACTAACCCGCGCCCTCACACGTACGCTCCCCCTAAAGCGTTGTCGTACCCTCACCTGGACCCTAAACCGTCCCCGTCCCCTAACCCTAACCCTAGCCCGAACCCTAACCCTAACACTTCCCCGAAGCCTGACCCTCACCCGTCCCCTAATCCTAACCCGTACGCTGACACTAACCCGCGCCCTCACACGTACGCTCCCCCTAAAGCGTTGTCGTACCCTCACCTGGACCCTAAACCGTCCCCGTCCCCTAACCCTAACCCTAGCCCGAACCCTAACCCTAACCCTTCCCCGAAGCCTGACCCTCACCCGTCCCATAATCCTAACACGTACGCTGACACTAACCCGCGCCCTCAAACGTACACTCCCCCTAAAGCGTTGTCGTACCCTCACCTGGACCCTAAACCGTCCCCGTCCCCTAACCCTAACCCTAGCCCGAACCCTAACCCTAACCCTTCCCCGAAGCCTGACCCTCACCCGTCCCCTAATCCTAACCCGTACGCTAACACTAACCCACGCCCTCACACGTACGCTCCCCCTAAAGCGTTGTCGTACCCTCACCTGGACCCTAAACCGTCCCGTCCCCTAATCCTAACCCTAGCACGAACCCTAACCCTAACCCTTCCCCGAAGCCTGACCCTCACCCGTCCCCTAATCCTAACCCGTACGCTGACACTAACCCGCGCCCTCACACGTACTCTCCTCCTAAAGCGTTGTCGTACCCTCACCTGGACCCTAAACCGTCCCCGTCCCCTAACCCTAACCCTATCCCGAACCCTAACCCTAACCCTTCCCCGAAGCCTGACCCTCACCCGTCCCCTAATCCTAACCCGTACGCTGACACTAACCCGCGCCCTCACACGTACGCTCCCCCTAAAGCGTTGTCGTACCCTCACCTGGACCCTAAACCGTCCCGTCCCCTAACCCTAACCCTAGCCCGAACCCTAACCCTAACCCTACCCCGAAGCCTGACCCTCACCCGTCCCCTAATCCTAACCCGTACGCTGACACTAACCCGCGCCCTCACACGTACGCTCCCCCTAAAGCGTTGTCGTACCCTCACCTGGACCCTAAACCGTCCCCGTCCCCTAACCCTAACCCTAGCCCGAACCCTAACCCTAACACTTCCCCGAAGCCTGACCCTCACCCGTCCCCTAATCCTAACCCGTACGCTGACACTAACCCGCGCCCTCACACGTACGCTCCCCCTAAAGCGTTGTCGTACCCTCACCTGGACCCTAAACCGTCCCCGTCCCCTAACCCTAACCCTAGCCCGAACCCTAACCCTAACCCTTCCCCGAAGCCTGACCCTCACCCGTCCCCTAATCCTAACCCGTACGCTGACACTAACCCGCGCCCTCACACGTACGCTCCCCCTAAAGCGTTGTCGTACCCTCACCTGGACCCTAAACCGTCCCCGTCCCCTAACCCTAACCCTAGCCCGAACCCTAACCCTAACCCTTCCCCGAAGCCTGACCCTCACCCGTCCCCTAATCCTAACCCGTACGCTGACACTAACCCGCGCCCTCACACGTACGCTCCCCCTAAAGCGTTGTCGTACCCTCACCTGGACCCTAAACCGTCCCCGTCCCCTAACCCTAACCCTAGCCCGAACCCTAACCCTAACCCTTCCCCGAAGCCTGACCCTCACCCGTCCCCTAATCCTAACCCGTACGCTGACACTAACCCGCGCCCTCACACGTACGCTCCCCCTAAAGCGTTGTCGTACCCTCACCTGGACCCTAAACCGTCCCCGTCCCCTAACCCTAACCCTAGCCCGAACCCTAACCCTAACACTTCCCCGAAGCCTGACCCTCACCCGTCCCCTAATCCTAACCCGTACGCTGACACTAACCCGCGCCCTCACACGTACGCTCCCCCTAAAGCGTTGTCGTACCCTCACCTGGACCCTAAACCGTCCCCGTCCCCTAACCCTAACCCTAGCCCGAACCCTAACCCTAACCCTTCCCCGAAGCCTGACCCTCACCCGTCCCATAATCCTAACACGTACGCTGACACTAACCCGCGCCCTCAAACGTACACTCCCCCTAAAGCGTTGTCGTACCCTCACCTGGACCCTAAACCGTCCCCGTCCCCTAACCCTAACCCTAGCCCGAACCCTAACCCTAACCCTTACCCGAAGCCTGACCCTCACCCGTCCCCTAATCCTAACCCGTACGCTAACACTAACCCACGCCCTCACACGTACGCTCCCCCTAAAGCGTTGTCGTACCCTCACCTGGACCCTAAACCGTCCCGTCCCCTAATCCTAACCCTAGAACGAACCCTAACCCTAACCCTTCCCCGAAGCCTGACCCTCACCCGTCCCCTAATCCTAACCCGTACGCTGACACTAACCCGCGCCCTCACACGTACTCTCCTCCTAAAGCGTTGTCGTACCCTCACCTGGACCCTAAACCGTCCCCGTCCCCTAACCCTAACCCTAGCCCGAACCCTAATCCTAACCCTTCCCCGAAGCCTGACTCTCACCCGTCCCCTAATCCTAACCCGTACGCTGACACTAACCCGCGCCCTCACACGTACGCTCCCCCTAAAGCGTTGTCGTACCCTCACCTGGACCCTAAACCGTCCCCGTCACCTAACCCTAACCCTAGCCCGAACCATAACCCTAACCCTTCCCCGAAGCCTGACCCTCACCCGTCCCCTAATCCTAACCCGTACGCTGACACTAACCCGCGCCCTCACACTTACGCTCCCCCTGAAGCGTTGTCGTACCCTCACCTGGACCCTAAACCGTCCCCGTCCCCTAACCCTAACCCTAGCCCGAACCCTAACCCTAACCCTTCCCCGAAGCCTGACCCTCACCCGTCCCCTAATCATAACCCGTACGCTGACACTAATCCGCGCCCTCACACTTACACTCCCCCTGAAGCGTTGTCGTACCCTCACCTGGACCCTAAACCGTCCCCGTCCCCTAACCCTAACCCTAGCCCGAACCCTAACCCTAACCCTTCCCCGAAGCCTGACCCTCACCCATTCCCTAATCCTAACCCGTACGCTGACACTAACCCGTGCCCTCACACGTACGCTCCCCCTAAAGCGTTGTCGTACCCTCACCTGGACCCTAAACCGTCCCCGTCCCCTAACCCTAACCCTAGCCCGAACCCTAACCCTAACCCTTCCCCGAAGCCTGACCCTCACCCGTCCCCTAATCCTAACCCGTACGCTGACACTAACCCGCGCCCTCACACGTACGCTCCCCCTAAAGCGTTGTCGTACCCTCACCTGGACCCTAAACCGTCCCCGTCCCCTAACCCTAACCCTAGCCCGAACCCTAACCCTAACCCTTCCCCGAAGCCTGACCCTCACCCGTCCCCTAATCCTAACCCGTACGCTGACACTAACCCGCGCCCTCACACGTACGCTCCCCCTAAAGCGTTGTCGTACCCTCACCTGGACCCTAAACCGTCCCCGTCCCCTAACCCTAACCCTAGCCCGAACCCTAACCCTAACCCTTCCCCGAAGCCTGACCCTCACCCGTCCCCTAATCCTAACCCGTACGCTGACACTAACCCGCGCCCTCACACGTACGCTCCCCCTAAAGCGTTGTCGTACCCTCACCTGGACCCTAAACCGTCCCCGTCCCCTAACCCTAACCCTAGCCCGAACCCTAACCCTAACCCTTCCCCGAAGCCTGACCCTCACCCGTCCCCTAATCCTAACCCGTACGCTGACACTAACCCGCGCCCTCACACGTACGCTCCCCCTAAAGCGTTGTCGTACCCTCACCTGGACCCTAAACCGTCCCCGTCCCCTAACCCTAACCCTAGCCCGAACCCTAACCCTAACCCTTCCCCGAAGCCTGACCCTCACCCGTCCCATAATCCTAACACGTACGCTGACACTAACCCGCGCCCTCAAACGTACACTCCCCCTAAAGCGTTGTCGTACCCTCACCTGGACCCTAAACCGTCCCCGTCCCCTAACCCTAACCCTAGCCCGAACCCTAACCCTAACCCTTCCCCGAAGCCTGACCCTCACCCGTCCCCTAATCCTAACCCGTACGCTAACACTAACCCACGCCCTCACACGTACGCTCCCCCTAAAGCGTTGTCGTACCCTCACCTGGACCCTAAACCGTCCCGTCCCCTAATCCTAACCCTAGCACGAACCCTAACCCTAACCCTTCCCCGAAGCCTGACCCTCACCCGTCCCCTAATCCTAACCCGTACGCTGACACTAACCCGCGCCCTCACACGTACTCTCCTCCTAAAGCGTTGTCGTACCCTCACCTGGACCCTAAACCGTCCCCGTCCCCTAACCCTAACCCTATCCCGAACCCTAACCCTAACCCTTCCCCGAAGCCTGACCCTCACCCGTCCCCTAATCCTAACCCGTATGCTGACACTAACCCGCGCCCTCACACGTACGCTCCCCCTAAAGCGTTGTCGTACCCTCACCTGGACCCTAAACCATCCCCGTCCCCTAACCCTAACCCTAGCCCGAACCCTAACCCTAACCCTTCCCCGAAGCCTGACCCTCACCCGTCCCCTAATCCTAACCCGTACGCTGACACTAACCCGCGCCCTCACACGTACGCTCCCCCTAAAGCGTTGTCGTACCCTCACCTGGACCCTAAACCGTCCCCGTCCCCTAACCCTAACCCTAGCCCGAACCCTAACCCTAACCCTTCCCCGAAGCCTGACCCTCACCCGTCCCCTAATCCTAACCCGTACGCTGACACTAACCCGCGCCCTCACACGTACGCTCCCCCTAAAGCGTTGTCGTACCCTCACCTGGACCCTAAACCGTCCCCGTCCCCTAACCCTAACCCTAGCCCGAACCCTAACCCTAACCCTTCCCCGAAGCCTGACCCTCACCCGTCCCCTAATCCTAACCCGTACGCTGACACTAACCCGCGCCCTCACACGTACGCTCCCCCTAAAGCGTTGTCATACCCTCACCTGGACCCTAAACCGTCCCCATCCCCTAACCCTAACCCTAGCCCGAACCCTAACCCTAACCCTTCCCCGAAGCCTGACCCTCACCCGTCCCGTAATCCTAACCCGTACGCTGACACTAACCCGCGCCCTCACACGTACGCTCCCCCTAAAGCGTTGTCGTACCCTCACCTGGACCCTAAACCGTCCCCGTCCCCTAACCCTAACCCTAGCCCGAACCCTAACCCTAACACTTCCCCGAAGCCTGACCCTCACCCGTCCCCTAATCCTAACCCGTACGCTGACACTAACCCGCGCCCTCACACGTACGCTCCCCCTAAAGCGTTGTCGTACCCTCACCTGGACCCTAAACCGTCCCCGTCCCCTAACCCTAACCCTAGCCCGAACCCTAAACCTAACCCTTCCCCGAAGCCTGACCCTCACCCGTCCCATAATCCTAACACGTACGCTGACACTAACCCGCGCCCTCAAACGTACACTCCCCCTAAAGCGTTGTCGTACCCTCACCTGGACCCTAAACCGTCCCCGTCCCCTAACCCTAACCCTAGCCCGAAACCTAACCCTAACCCTTCCCCGAAGCCTGACCCTCACCCGTCCCCTAATCCTAACCCGTACGCTAACACTAACCCGCGCCCTCACACGTACGCTCCCCCTAAAGCGTTGTCGTACCCTCACCTGGACCCTAAACCGTCCCGTCCCCTAATCCTAACACTAGCGCGAACCCTAACCCTAACCCTTCCCCGAAGCCTGACCCTCACCCGTCCCCTAATCCTAACCCGTACGCTGACACTAACCCGCGCCCTCACACGTACTCTCCCCCTAAAGCGTTGTCGTACCCTCACCTGGACCCTAAACCGTCCCCGTCCCCTAACCCTAACCCTAGCCCGAACCCTAACCCTAACCCTTCCCCGAAGCCTGACCCTCACCCGTCACCTAATCCTAACCCGTACGCTGACACTAACACGCGCCCTCACACGTACGCTCCCCCTAAAGCGTTGTCATACCCTCACCTGGACCCTAAACCGTCCCCGTCCCCTAACCCTAACCCTAGCCCGAACCCTAACCCTAACCCTTCCCCGAAGCCTGACCCTCACCCGTCCCGTAATCCTAACCCGTACGCTGAGACTAACCCGCGCCCTCACACGTACGCTCCCCCTAAAGCGTTGTCGTACCCTCACCTGGACCCTAAACCGTCCCCGTCCCCTAACCCTAACCCTAGCCCGAACCCTAACCCTAACCCTTCCCCGAAGCCTGACCCTCACCCGTCCCATAATCCTAACACGTACGCTGACACTAACCCGCGCCCTCAAACGTACGCTCCCCCTAAAGCGTTGTCGTACCCTCACCTGGACCCTAAACCGTCCCCGTCTCCTAACCCTAACCCTAACCCGAACCCTAACCCTAACCCTTACCCGAAGCCTGACCCTCACCCGTCCCCTAATCCTAACCCGTACGCTGACACTAACCCGCGCCCTCACACGTACGCTCCCCCTAAGGCGTTGTCATACCCTCACCTTGACCCTAAACCGTCCCCATCCCCTAACCCTAACCCTAGCCCGAACCCTAACCCTAACCCTTCCCCGAAGCCTGACCCTCACCCGTCCCGTAATCCTAACCCGTACGCTGACACTAACCCGCGCCCTCACACGTACGCTCCCCCTAAAGCGTTGTCGTACCCTCACCTGGACCCTAAACCGTCCCCGTCCCCTAACCCTAACCCTAGCCCGAACCCTAACCCTAACACTTCCCCGAAGCCTGACCCTCACCCGTCCCCTAATCCTAACCCGTACGCTGACACTAACCCGCGCCCTCACACGTACGCTCCCCCTAAAGCGTTGTCGTACCCTCACCTGGACCCTAAACCGTCCCCGTCCCCTAACCCTAACCCTAGCCCGAACCCTAACCCTAACCCTTCCCCGAAGCCTGACCCTCACCCGTCCCATAATCCTAACACGTACGCTGACACTAACCCGCGCCCTCAAACGTACACTCCCCCTAAAGCGTTGTCGTACCCTCACCTGGACCCTAAACCGTCCCCGTCCCCTAACCCTAACCCTAGCCCGAACCCTAACCCTAACCCTTCCCCGAAGCCTGACCCTCACCCGTCCCCTAATCCTAACCCGTACGCTAACACTAACCCGCGCCCTCACACGTACGCTCCCCCTAAAGCGTTGTCGTACCCTCACCTGGACCCTAAACCGTCCCGTCCCCTAATCCTAACACTAGCCCGAACCCTAACCCTAACCCTTCCCCGAAGCCTGACCCTCACCCGTCCCCTATTCCTAACCCGTACGCTGACACTAACCCGCGCCCTCACACGTACTCTCCCCCTAAAGCGTTGTCGTACCCTCACCTGGACCCTAAACCGTCCCCGTCCCCTAACCCTAACCCTAGCCCGAACCCTAACCCTAACCCTTCCCCGAAGCCTGACCCTCACACGTCCCCTAATCCTAACCCGTACGCTGACACTAACCCGCGCCCTCACACGTACGCTCCCCCTAAAGCGTTGTCATACCCTCACCTGGACCCTAAACCGTCCCCGTCCCCTAACCCTAACCCTAGCCCGAACCCTAACCCTAACCCTTCCCCGAAGCCTGACCCTCACCCGTCCCGTAATCCTAACCCGTACGCTGACACTAACCCGCGCCCTCACACGTACGCTCCCCCTAAAGCGTTGTCGTACCCTCACCTGGACCCTAAACCGTCCCCGTCCCCTAACCCTAACCCTAGCCCGAACCCTAACCCTAACCCTTCCCCGAAGCCTGACCCTCACCCGTCCCATAATCCTAACACGTACGCTGACACTAACCCGCGCCCTCAAACGTACGCTCCCCCTAAAGCGTTGTCGTACCCTCACCTGGACCCTAAAACGTCCCCGTCCCCTAACCCTAACCCTAGCCCGAACCCTAACCCTAACCCTTACCCGAAGCCTGACCCTCACCCGTCCCCTAATCCTAACCCGTACGCTGACACTAACCCGCGCCCTCACACGTACGCTCCCCCTAAAGCGTTGTCGTACCCTCACCTGGACCCTAAACCGTCCCGTCCCCTAACCCTAACCCTAGCCCGAACCCTAACCCTAACCCTTCCCCGAAGCCTGACCCTCACCCGTCCCCTAATCCTAACCCGTACGCTGACACTAACCCGCGCCCTCACACGTACTCTCCTCCTAAAGCGTTGTCGTACCCTCACCTGGACCCTAAACCGTCCCCGTCCCCTAACCCTAACCCTAGCCCGAACCCTAATCCTAACCCTTCCCCGAAGCCTGACCCTCACCCGTCCCCTAATCCTAACCCGTACGCTGACACTAACCCGCGCCCTCACACGTACGCTCCCCCTAAAGCGTTGTCGTACCCTCACCTGGACCCTAAACCGTCCCCGTCCCCTAAACCTAACCCTAGCCCGAACCCTAACCCTAACCCTTCCCCGAAGCCTGACCCTCACCCGTCCCCTAATCCTAACCCGTACGCTGACACTAACCCGCGCCCTCACACGTACGCTCCCCCTAAAGCGTTGTCGTACCCTCACCTGGACCCTAAACCGTCCCGTCCCCTAATCCTAACCCTAGCCCGAACCCTAACCCTAACCCTTCCCCGAAGCCTGACCCTCACCCGTCCCCTAATCCTAACCCGTACGCTGACACTAACCCGCGCCCTCACACGTACGCTCCCCCTAAAGCGTTGTCGTACCCTCACCTGGACCCTAAACCGTCCCCGTCCCCTAACCCTAACCCTAGCCCGAACCCTAACCCTAACCCTTCCCCGAAGCCTGACCCTCACCCGTCCCATAATCCTAACCCGTACGCTGACACTAACCCGCGCCCTCACACGTACGCTCCCCCTAAAGCGTTGTCGTACCCTCACCTGGACCCTAAACCGTCCCCGTCCCCTAACCCTAACCCTAGCCCGAACCCTAACCCTAACCCTTCCCCGAAGCCTGACCCTCACCCGTCCCCTAATCCTAACCCGTACGCTGACACTACCCCGCGCCCTCACACGTACGCTCCCCCTAAAGCGTTGTCGTACCCTCACCTGGACCCTAAACCGTCCCCGTCCCTTAACCCTAACCCTAGCCCGAACCCTAACCCTAACCCTTCCCCGAAGCCTGACCCTCACCCGTCCCCTAATCCTAACCCGTACGCTGACACTAACACACGCCCTCACACGTACGCTCCCGCTAAAGCGTTGTCGTACACTCACCTGGACCCTAAACCGTCCCCGACCCCTAACCCTAACCCTAGCCCGAACCCTAACCCTAACACTTCCCCGAAGCCTGACCCTCACCCGTCCCCTAATCCTAACCCGTACGCTGACACTAACCCGCGCACTCACACGTACGCTCCCCCTAAAGCGTTGTCGTACCCTCACCTGGACCCTAAACCGTCCCCGTCCCCTAACCCTAACCCTAGCCCGAACCCTAACCCTAACCCTTCCCCGAAGCCCGACCCTCACCCGTCCCCTAATCCTAACCCGTACGCTGACACTAACCCGCGCCCTCACACGTACGCTCCCCCTAAAGCGTTGTCGTACCCTCACCTGGACCCTAAACCGTCCCGTCCCCTAACCCTAACCCTAGCCCGAACCCTAACCCTAACCCTTCCCCGAAGCCTGACCCTCACCCGTCCCCTAATCCTAACCCGTACACTGACACTAACCCGCGCCCTCACACGTACGCTCCCCCTAAAGCGTTGTCGTACCCTCACCTGGACCCTAAACCGTCCCCGTCCCCTAACCCTAACCCTAGCCCGAACCCTAACCCTAACCCTACCCCGAAGCCTGACCCTCACCCGTCCCCTAATCCTAACCCGTACGCTGACACTAACCCGCGCCCTCACACGTACGCTCCCCCTAAAGCGTTGTCGTACCCTCACCTGGACCCTAAACCGTCCCCGTCCCCTAACCCTAACCCTAGCCCGATCCCTAACCCTAACCCTTCCCCGAAGCCTGACCCTCACCCGTCCCCTAATCCTAACCCGTACGCTGACACTAACCCGCGCCCTCACACGTACGCTCCCCCTAAAGCGTTGTCGTACCCTCACCTGGACCCTAAACCGTCCCCGTCCCCTAACCCTAACCCTAGCCCGAACCCTAACCCTAACCCTTCCCCGAAGCCTGACCCTCACCCGTCCCCTAATCCTAACCCGTACGCTGACACTAACCCGCGCCCTCACACGTACGCTCCCCCTAAAGCGTTGTCGTACCCTCACCTGGACCCTAAACCGTCCCCGTCCCCTAACCCTAACCCTAGCCCGAACCCTAACCCTAACCCTTCCCCGAAGCCTGACCCTCACCCGTCCCCTAATCCTAACCCGTACGCTGACACTAACCCGCGCCCTCACACGTACGCTCCCCCTAAAGCGTTGTCGTACCCTCACCTGGACCCTAAACCGTCCCCGTCCCCTAACCCTAACCCTAGCCCGAACCCTAACCCTAACCCTTCCCCGAAGCCTGACCCTCACCCGTCCCCTAATCCTAACCCGTACGCTGACACTAACCCGCGCCCTCACACGTACGCTCCCCCTAAAGCGTTGTCGTACCCTCACCTGGACCCTAAACCGTCCCCGTCCCCTAACCCTAACCCTAGCCCGAACCCTAACCCTAACACTTCCCCGAAGCCTGACCCTCACCCGTCCCCTAATCCTAACCCGTACGCTGACACTAACCCGCGCCCTCACACGTACGCTCCCCCTAAAGCGTTGTCGTACCCTCACCTGGACCCTAAACCGTCCCCGTCCCCTAACCCTAACCCTAGCCCGAACCCTAACCCTAACCCTTCCCCGAAGCCTGACCCTCACCCGTCCCATAATCCTAACACGTACGCTGACACTAACCCGCGCCCTCAAACGTACACTCCCCCTAAAGCGTTGTCGTACCCTCACCTGGACCCTAAACCGTCCCCGTCCCCTAACCCTAACCCTAGCCCGAACCCTAACCCTAACCCTTACCCGAAGCCTGACCCTCACCCGTCCCCTAATCCTAACCCGTACGCTAACACTAACCCACGCCCTCACACGTACGCTCCCCCTAAAGCGTTGTCGTACCCTCACCTGGACCCTAAACCGTCCCGTCCCCTAATCCTAACCCTAGAACGAACCCTAACCCTAACCCTTCCCCGAAGCCTGACCCTCACCCGTCCCCTAATCCTAACCCGTACGCTGACACTAACCCGCGCCCTCACACGTACTCTCCTCCTAAAGCGTTGTCGTACCCTCACCTGGACCCTAAACCGTCCCCGTCCCCTAACCCTAACCCTAGCCCGAACCCTAATCCTAACCCTTCCCCGAAGCCTGACTCTCACCCGTCCCCTAATCCTAACCCGTACGCTGACACTAACCCGCGCCCTCACACGTACGCTCCCCCTAAAGCGTTGTCGTACCCTCACCTGGACCCTAAACCGTCCCCGTCACCTAACCCTAACCCTAGCCCGAACCATAACCCTAACCCTTCCCCGAAGCCTGACCCTCACCCGTCCCCTAATCCTAACCCGTACGCTGACACTAACCCGCGCCCTCACACTTACGCTCCCCCTGAAGCGTTGTCGTACCCTCACCTGGACCCTAAACCGTCCCCGTCCCCTAACCCTAACCCTAGCCCGAACCCTAACCCTAACCCTTCCCCGAAGCCTGACCCTCACCCGTCCCCTAATCATAACCCGTACGCTGACACTAATCCGCGCCCTCACACTTACACTCCCCCTGAAGCGTTGTCGTACCCTCACCTGGACCCTAAACCGTCCCCGTCCCCTAACCCTAACCCTAGCCCGAACCCTAACCCTAACCCTTCCCCGAAGCCTGACCCTCACCCATTCCCTAATCCTAACCCGTACGCTGACACTAACCCGTGCCCTCACACGTACGCTCCCCCTAAAGCGTTGTCGTACCCTCACCTGGACCCTAAACCGTCCCCGTCCCCTAACCCTAACCCTAGCCCGAACCCTAACCCTAACCCTTCCCCGAAGCCTGACCCTCACCCGTCCCCTAATCCTAACCCGTACGCTGACACTAACCCGCGCCCTCACACGTACGCTCCCCCTAAAGCGTTGTCGTACCCTCACCTGGACCCTAAACCGTCCCCGTCCCCTAACCCTAACCCTAGCCCGAACCCTAACCCTAACCCTTCCCCGAAGCCTGACCCTCACCCGTCCCCTAATCCTAACCCGTACGCTGACACTAACCCGCGCCCTCACACGTACGCTCCCCCTAAAGCGTTGTCGTACCCTCACCTGGACCCTAAACCGTCCCCGTCCCCTAACCCTAACCCTAGCCCGAACCCTAACCCTAACCCTTCCCCGAAGCCTGACCCTCACCCGTCCCCTAATCCTAACCCGTACGCTGACACTAACCCGCGCCCTCACACGTACGCTCCCCCTAAAGCGTTGTCGTACCCTCACCTGGACCCTAAACCGTCCCCGTCCCCTAACCCTAACCCTAGCCCGAACCCTAACCCTAACCCTTCCCCGAAGCCTGACCCTCACCCGTCCCCTAATCCTAACCCGTACGCTGACACTAACCCGCGCCCTCACACGTACGCTCCCCCTAAAGCGTTGTCGTACCCTCACCTGGACCCTAAACCGTCCCCGTCCCCTAACCCTAACCCTAGCCCGAACCCTAACCCTAACCCTTCCCCGAAGCCTGACCCTCACCCGTCCCATAATCCTAACACGTACGCTGACACTAACCCGCGCCCTCAAACGTACACTCCCCCTAAAGCGTTGTCGTACCCTCACCTGGACCCTAAACCGTCCCCGTCCCCTAACCCTAACCCTAGCCCGAACCCTAACCCTAACCCTTCCCCGAAGCCTGACCCTCACCCGTCCCCTAATCCTAACCCGTACGCTAACACTAACCCACGCCCTCACACGTACGCTCCCCCTAAAGCGTTGTCGTACCCTCACCTGGACCCTAAACCGTCCCGTCCCCTAATCCTAACCCTAGCACGAACCCTAACCCTAACCCTTCCCCGAAGCCTGACCCTCACCCGTCCCCTAATCCTAACCCGTACGCTGACACTAACCCGCGCCCTCACACGTACTCTCCTCCTAAAGCGTTGTCGTACCCTCACCTGGACCCTAAACCGTCCCCGTCCCCTAACCCTAACCCTATCCCGAACCCTAACCCTAACCCTTCCCCGAAGCCTGACCCTCACCCGTCCCCTAATCCTAACCCGTATGCTGACACTAACCCGCGCCCTCACACGTACGCTCCCCCTAAAGCGTTGTCGTACCCTCACCTGGACCCTAAACCATCCCCGTCCCCTAACCCTAACCCTAGCCCGAACCCTAACCCTAACCCTTCCCCGAAGCCTGACCCTCACCCGTCCCCTAATCCTAACCCGTACGCTGACACTAACCCGCGCCCTCACACGTACGCTCCCCCTAAAGCGTTGTCGTACCCTCACCTGGACCCTAAACCGTCCCCGTCCCCTAACCCTAACCCTAGCCCGAACCCTAACCCTAACCCTTCCCCGAAGCCTGACCCTCACCCGTCCCCTAATCCTAACCCGTACGCTGACACTAACCCGCGCCCTCACACGTACGCTCCCCCTAAAGCGTTGTCGTACCCTCACCTGGACCCTAAACCGTCCCCGTCCCCTAACCCTAACCCTAGCCCGAACCCTAACCCTAACCCTTCCCCGAAGCCTGACCCTCACCCGTCCCCTAATCCTAACCCGTACGCTGACACTAACCCGCGCCCTCACACGTACGCTCCCCCTAAAGCGTTGTCATACCCTCACCTGGACCCTAAACCGTCCCCATCCCCTAACCCTAACCCTAGCCCGAACCCTAACCCTAACCCTTCCCCGAAGCCTGACCCTCACCCGTCCCGTAATCCTAACCCGTACGCTGACACTAACCCGCGCCCTCACACGTACGCTCCCCCTAAAGCGTTGTCGTACCCTCACCTGGACCCTAAACCGTCCCCGTCCCCTAACCCTAACCCTAGCCCGAACCCTAACCCTAACACTTCCCCGAAGCCTGACCCTCACCCGTCCCCTAATCCTAACCCGTACGCTGACACTAACCCGCGCCCTCACACGTACGCTCCCCCTAAAGCGTTGTCGTACCCTCACCTGGACCCTAAACCGTCCCCGTCCCCTAACCCTAACCCTAGCCCGAACCCTAAACCTAACCCTTCCCCGAAGCCTGACCCTCACCCGTCCCATAATCCTAACACGTACGCTGACACTAACCCGCGCCCTCAAACGTACACTCCCCCTAAAGCGTTGTCGTACCCTCACCTGGACCCTAAACCGTCCCCGTCCCCTAACCCTAACCCTAGCCCGAAACCTAACCCTAACCCTTCCCCGAAGCCTGACCCTCACCCGTCCCCTAATCCTAACCCGTACGCTAACACTAACCCGCGCCCTCACACGTACGCTCCCCCTAAAGCGTTGTCGTACCCTCACCTGGACCCTAAACCGTCCCGTCCCCTAATCCTAACACTAGCGCGAACCCTAACCCTAACCCTTCCCCGAAGCCTGACCCTCACCCGTCCCCTAATCCTAACCCGTACGCTGACACTAACCCGCGCCCTCACACGTACTCTCCCCCTAAAGCGTTGTCGTACCCTCACCTGGACCCTAAACCGTCCCCGTCCCCTAACCCTAACCCTAGCCCGAACCCTAACCCTAACCCTTCCCCGAAGCCTGACCCTCACCCGTCACCTAATCCTAACCCGTACGCTGACACTAACACGCGCCCTCACACGTACGCTCCCCCTAAAGCGTTGTCATACCCTCACCTGGACCCTAAACCGTCCCCGTCCCCTAACCCTAACCCTAGCCCGAACCCTAACCCTAACCCTTCCCCGAAGCCTGACCCTCACCCGTCCCGTAATCCTAACCCGTACGCTGACACTAACCCGCGCCCTCACACGTACGCTCCCCCTAAAGCGTTGTCGTACCCTCACCTGGACCCTAAACCGTCCCCGTCCCCTAACCCTAACCCTAGCCCGAACCCTAACCCTAACCCTTCCCCGAAGCCTGACCCTCACCCGTCCCATAATCCTAACACGTACGCTGACACTAACCCGCGCCCTCAAACGTACGCTCCCCCTAAAGCGTTGTCGTACCCTCACCTGGACCCTAAACCGTCCCCGTCTCCTAACCCTAACCCTAGCCCGAACCCTAACCCTAACCCTTACCCGAAGCCTGACCCTCACCCGTCCCCTAATCCTAACCCGTACGCTGACACTAACCCGCGCCCTCACACGTACGCTCCCCCTAAGGCGTTGTCATACCCTCACCTGGACCCTAAACCGTCCCCATCCCCTAACCCTAACCCTAGCCCGAACCCTAACCCTAACCCTTCCCCGAAGCCTGACCCTCACCCGTCCCGTAATCCTAACCCGTACGCTGACACTAACCCGCGCCCTCACACGTACGCTCCCCCTAAAGCGTTGTCGTACCCTCACCTGGACCCTAAACCGTCCCCGTCCCCTAACCCTAACCCTAGCCCGAACCCTAACCCTAACACTTCCCCGAAGCCTGACCCTCACCCGTCCCCTAATCCTAACCCGTACGCTGACACTAACCCGCGCCCTCACACGTACGCTCCCCCTAAAGCGTTGTCGTACCCTCACCTGGACCCTAAACCGTCCCCGTCCCCTAACCCTAACCCTAGCCCGAACCCTAACCCTAACCCTTCCCCGAAGCCTGACCCTCACCCGTCCCATAATCCTAACACGTACGCTGACACTAACCCGCGCCCTCAAACGTACACTCCCCCTAAAGCGTTGTCGTACCCTCACCTGGACCCTAAACCGTCCCCGTCCCCTAACCCTAACCCTAGCCCGAACCCTAACCCTAACCCTTCCCCGAAGCCTGACCCTCACCCGTCCCCTAATCCTAACCCGTACGCTAACACTAACCCGCGCCCTCACACGTACGCTCCCCCTAAAGCGTTGTCGTACCCTCACCTGGACCCTAAACCGTCCCGTCCCCTAATCCTAACACTAGCCCGAACCCTAACCCTAACCCTTCCCCGAAGCCTGACCCTCACCCGTCCCCTAATCCTAACCCGTACGCTGACACTAACCCGCGCCCTCACACGTACTCTCCCCCTAAAGCGTTGTCGTACCCTCACCTGGACCCTAAACCGTCCCCGTCCCCTAACCCTAACCCTAGCCCGAACCCTAACCCTAACCCTTCCCCGAAGCCTGACCCTCACACGTCCCCTAATCCTAACCCGTACGCTGACACTAACCCGCGCCCTCACACGTACGCTCCCCCTAAAGCGTTGTCATACCCTCACCTGGACCCTAAACCGTCCCCGTCCCCTAACCCTAACCCTAGCCCGAACCCTAACCCTAACCCTTCCCCGAAGCCTGACCCTCACCCGTCCCGTAATCCTAACCCGTACGCTGACACTAACCCGCGCCCTCACACGTACGCTCCCCCTAAAGCGTTGTCGTACCCTCACCTGGACCCTAAACCGTCCCCGTCCCCTAACCCTAACCCTAGCCCGAACCCTAACCCTAACCCTTACCCGAAGCCTGACCCTCACCCGTCCCCTAATCCTAACCCGTACGCTGACACTAACCCGCGCCCTCACACGTACGCTCCCCCTAAAGCGTTGTCGTACCCTCACCTGGACCCTAAACCGTCCCGTCCCCTAACCCTAACCCTAGCCCGAACCCTAACCCTAACCCTTCCCCGAAGCCTGACCCTCACCCGTCCCCTAATCCTAACCCGTACGCTGACACTAACCCGCGCCCTCACACGTACTCTCCTCCTAAAGCGTTGTCGTACCCTCACCTGGACCCTAAACCGTCCCCGTCCCCTAACCCTAACCCTAGCCCGAACCCTAATCCTAACCCTTCCCCGAAGCCTGACCCTCACCCGTCCCCTAATCCTAACCCGTACGCTGACACTAACCCGCGCCCTCACACGTACGCTCCCCCTAAAGCGTTGTCGTACCCTCACCTGGACCCTAAACCGTCCCCGTCCCCTAAACCTAAGCCTAGCCCGAACCCTAACCCTAACCCTTCCCCGAAGCCTGACCCTCACCCGTCCCCTAATCCTAACCCGTACGCTGACACTAACCCGCGCCCTCACACGTACGCTCCCCCTAAAGCGTTGTCGTACCCTCACCTGGACCCTAAACCGTCCCGTCCCCTAATCCTAACCCTAGCCCGAACCCTAACCCTAACCCTTCCCCGAAGCCTGACCCTCACCCGTCCCCTAATCCTAACCCGTACGCTGACACTAACCCGCGCCCTCACACGTACGCTCCCCCTAAAGCGTTGTCGTACCCTCACCTGGACCCTAAACCGTCCCCGTCCCCTAACCCTAACCCTAGCCCGAACCCTAACCCTAACCCTTCCCCGAAGCCTGACCCTCACCCGTCCCATAATCCTAACCCGTACGCTGACACTAACCCGCGCCCTCACACGTACGCTCCCCCTAAAGCGTTGTCGTACCCTCACCTGGACCCTAAACCGTCCCCGTCCCCTAACCCTAACCCTAGCCCGAACCCTAACCCTAACCCTTCCCCGAAGCCTGACCCTCACCCGTCCCCTAATCCTAACCCGTACGCTGACACTAACCCGCGCCCTCACACGTACGCTCCCCCTAAAGCGTTGTCGTACCCTCACCTGGACCCTAAACCGTCCCCGTCCCTTAACCCTAACCCTAGCCCGAACCCTAACCCTAACCCTTCCCCGAAGCCTGACCCTCACCCGTCCCCTAATCCTAACCCGTACGCTGACACTAACACACGCCCTCACACGTACGCTCCCGCTAAAGCGTTGTCGTACACTCACCTGGACCCTAAACCGTCCCCGACCCCTAACCCTAACCCTAGCCCGAACCCTAACCCTAACACTTCCCCGAAGCCTGACCCTCACCCGTCCCCTAATCCTAACCCGTACGCTGACACTAACCCGCGCACTCACACGTACGCTCCCCCTAAAGCGTTGTCGTACCCTCACCTGGACCCTAAACCGTCCCCGTCCCCTAACCCTAACCCTAGCCCGAACCCTAACCCTAACCCTTCCCCGAAGCCCGACCCTCACCCGTCCCCTAATCCTAACCCGTACGCTGACACTAACCCGCGCCCTCACACGTACGCTCCCCCTAAAGCGTTGTCGTACCCTCACCTGGACCCTAAACCGTCCCGTCCCCTAACCCTAACCCTAGCCCGAACCCTAACCCTAACCCTTCCCCGAAGCCTGACCCTCACCCGTCCCCTAATCCTAACCCGTACACTGACACTAACCCGCGCCCTCACACGTACGCTCCCCCTAAAGCGTTGTCGTACCCTCACCTGGACCCTAAACCGTCCCCGTCCCCTAACCCTAACCCTAGCCCGAACCCTAACCCTAACCCTACCCCGAAGCCTGACCCTCACCCGTCCCCTAATCCTAACCCGTACGCTGACACTAACCCGCGCCCTCACACGTACGCTCCCCCTAAAGCGTTGTCGTACCCTCACCTGGACCCTAAACCGTCCCCGTCCCCTAACCCTAACCCTAGCCCGATCCCTAACCCTAACCCTTCCCCGAAGCCTGACCCTCACCCGTCCCCTAATCCTAACCCGTACGCTGACACTAACCCGCGCCCTCACACGTACGCTCCCCCTAAAGCGTTGTCGTACCCTCACCTGGACCCTAAACCGTCCCCGTCCCCTAACCCTAACCCTAGCCCGAACCCTAACCCTAACCCTTCCCCGAAGCCTGACCCTCACCCGTCCCCTAATCCTAACCCGTACGCTGACACTAACCCGCGCCCTCACACGTACGCTCCCCCTAAAGCGTTGTCGTACCCTCACCTGGACCCTAAACCGTCCCCGTCCCCTAACCCTAACCCTAGCCCGAACCCTAACCCTAACCCTTCCCCGAAGCCTGACCCTCACCCGTCCCCTAATCCTAACCCGTACGCTGACACTAACCCGCGCCCTCACACGTACGCTCCCCCTAAAGCGTTGTCGTACCCTCACCTGGACCCTAAACCGTCCCCGTCCCCTAACCCTAACCCTAGCCCGAACCCTAACCCTAACACTTCCCCGAAGCCTGACCCTCACCCGTCCCCTAATCCTAACCCGTACGCTGACACTAACCCGCGCCCTCACACGTACGCTCCCCCTAAAGCGTTGTCGTACCCTCACCTGGACCCTAAACCGTCCCCGTCCCCTAACCCTAACCCTAGCCCGAACCCTAACCCTAACACTTCCCCGAAGCCTGACCCTCACCCGTCCCATAATCCTAACACGTACGCTGACACTAACCCGCGCCCTCAAACGTACACTCCCCCTAAAGCGTTGTCGTACCCTCACCTGGACCCTAAACCGTCCCTGTCCCCTAACCCTAACCCTAGCCCGAACCCTAACCCTAACCCTTCCCCGAAGCCTGACCCTCACCCGTCCCCTAATCCTAACCCGTACGCTAACACTAACCCACGCCCTCACACGTACGCTCCCCCTAAAGCGTTGTCGTACCCTCACCTGGACCCTAAACCGTCCCGTCCCCTAATCCTAACCCTAGCCCGAACCCTAACCCTAACCATTCCCCGAAGCCTGACCCTCAACCGTCCCCTAATCCTAACCCGTACGCTGACACTAACCCGCGCCCTCACACGTACTCTCCTCCTAAAGCGTTGTCGTACCCTCACCTGGACCCTAAACCGTCCCCGTCCCCTAACCCTAACCCTAGCCCGAACCCTAATCCTAACTCTTCCCCGAAGCCTGACCCTCACCCGTCCCCTAATCCTAACCCGTACGCTGACACTAACCCGCGCCCTCACACGTACGCTCCCCCTAAAGCGTTGTCGTACCCTCACCTGGACCCTAAACCGTCCCCGTCCCCTAACCCTAACCCTAGCCCGAACCCTAACCCTAACCCTTCCCCGAAGCCTGACCCTCACCCGTCCCCTAATCCTAACCCGTACGCTGACACTAACCCGCGCCCTCACACGTACGCTCCCCCTAAAGCGTTGTCGTACCCTCACCTGGACCCTAAACCGTCCCCGTCACCTAACCCTAACCCTAGCCCGAACCCTAACCCTAACCCTTCCCCGAAGCCTGACGCTCACCCGTCCCCTAATCCTAACCCGTACGCTGACACTAACCCGCGCCCTCACACGTACGCTCCCCCTAAAGCGTTGTCGTACCCTCACCTGGACCCTAAACCGTCCCCGTCCCCTAACCCTAACCCTAGCCCGAACCCTAACCCTAACCCTTCTCCGAAGCCTGACCCTCACCCGTCCCCTAATCATAACCCGTACGCTGACACTAATCCGCGCCCTCACACGTACACTCCCCCTGAAGCGTTGTCGTACCCTCACCTGGACCCTAAACCGTCCCCGTCCCCTAACCCTAACCCTAGCCCGAACCCTAACCCTAACCCTTCCCCGAAGCCTGACCCTCACCCATTCCCTAATCCTAACCCGTACGCTGACACTAACCCGTGCCCTCACACGTACGCTCCCCCTAAAGCGTTGTCGTACCCTCACCTGGACCCTAAACCGTCCCCGTCCCCTAACCCTAACCCTAGCCCGAACCCTAACCCTAACCCTTCCCCGAAGCCTGACCCTCACCCGTCCCCTAATCCTAACCCGTACGCTGACACTAACCCGCGCCCTCACACGTACGCTCCCCCTAAAGCGTTGTCGTACCCTCACCTGGACCCTAAACCGTCCCGTCCCCTAACCCTAACCCTAGCCCGAACCCTAACCCTAACCCTTCCCCGAAGCCTGACCCTCACCCGTCCCCTAATCCTAACCCGTACACTGACACTAACACGCGCCCTCACACGTACGCTCCCCCTAAAGCGTTGTCGTACCCTCACCTGGACCCTAAACCGTCCCCGTCCCCTAACCCTAACCCTAGCCCGAACCCTAACCCTAACCCTTCCCCGAAGCCTGACCCTCACCCGTCCCCTAATCCTAACCCGTACGCTGACACTAACCCGCGCCCTCACACGTACGCTCCCCCTAAAGCGTTGTCGTACCCTCACCTGGACCCTAAACCGTCCCCGTCCCCTAACCCTAACCCTAGCCCGAACCCTAACCCTAACCCTTCCCCGAAGCCTGACCCTCACCCGTCCCATAATCCTAACCCGTACGCTGACACTAACCCGCGCCCTCACACGTACGCTCCCACTAAAGCGTTGTCGTACCCTCACCTGGACCCTAAACCGTCCCCGTCCCCTAACCCTAACCCTAGCCCGAACCCTAACCCTAACCCTTCCCCGAAGCCTGACCCTCACCCGTCCCCTAATCCTAACCCGTACGCTGACACTAACCCGCGCCCTCACACGTACGCTCCCCCTAAAGCGTTTTCTTACCCTCACCTGGACCCTAAACCGTCCCCGTCCCCTAACCCTAACCCTAGCCCGAACCCTAACCCTAACTCTTCCCCGAAGCCTGACCCTCACCCGTCCCCTAATCCTAACCCGTACGCTGACACTAACCCGCGCCCTAACACGTACGCTCCCCCTAAAGCGTTGTCGTACCCTCACCTGGACCCTAAACCGTCCCCGTCCCCTAACCCTAACCCTAGCCCGAACCCTAACCCTAACCCTTCCCCGAAGCCTGACCCTCACCCGTCCCCTAATCCTAACCCGTACGCTGACACTAACACGCGCCCTCACACGTACGCTCCCCCTAAAGCGTTGTCGTACCCTCACCTGGACCCTAAACCGTCCCCGTCCCCTAACCCTAACCCTAGCCCGAACCCTAACCCTAACCCTTCCCCGAAGCCTGACCCTCACCCGTCCCCTAATCCTAACACGTACGCTGACACTAACCCGCGCCCTCACACGTACGCTCCCCCTAAAGCGTTGTCGTACCCTCACCTGGACCCTAAACCGTCCCCGTCCCCTAACCCTAACCCTAGCCCGAACCCTAACCCTAACCCTTACCCGAAGCCTGACCCTCACCCGTCCCCTAATCCTAACCCGTACGCTGACACTAACCCGCGCCCTCACACGTACGCTCCCCCTAAAGCGTTGTCGTACCCTCACCTGGACCCTAAACCGTCCCCGTCCCCTAACCCTAACCCTAGCCCGAACCCTAACCCTAACCCTTCCCCGAAGCCTGACCCTCACCCGTCCCCTAATCCTAACCCGTACGCTGACACTAACCCGCGCCCTCACACGTACGCTCCCCCTAAAGCGTTTTCTTACCCTCACCTGGACCCTAAACCGTCCCCGTCCCCTAACCCTAACCCTAGCCCGAACCCTAACCCTAACCCTTCCCCGAAGCCTGACCCTCACCCGTCCCATAATCCTAACACGTACGCTGACACTAACCCGCGCCCTCAAACGTACGCTCCCCCTAAAGCGTTGTCGTACCCTCACTTGGACCCTAAACCGTCCCCGTCCCCTAACCCTAACCCTAGCCCGAACCCTAACCCTAACCCTTACCCGAAGCCTGACCCTCACCCGTCCCCTAATCCTAACCCGTACGCTGACACTAACCCGCGCCCTCACACGTACGCTCCCCCTAAAGCGTTGTCGTACCCTCACCTGGACCCTAAACCGTCCCGTCCCCTAATCCTAACCCTAGCCCGAACCCTAACCCTAACCCTTCCCCGAAGCCTGACCCTCACCCGTCCCCTAATCCTAACCCGTACGCTGACACTAACCCGCGCCCTCACACGTACTCTCCTCCTAAAGCGTTGTCGTACCCTCACCTGGACCCTAAACCGTCCCCGTCCCCTAACCCTAACCCTAGCCCGAACCCTAATCCTAACCCTTCCCCGAAGCCTGACCCTCACCCGTCCCCTAATCCTAACCCGTACGCTGACACTAACCCGCGCCCTCACACGACGCTCCCCCTAAAGCGTTGTCGTACCCTCACCTGGACCCTAAACCGTCCCCGTCCCCTAACCCTAACCCTAGCCCGAACCCTAACCCTAACCCTTCCCCGAAGCCTGACCCTCACCCGTCCCCTAATCCTAACCCGTACGCTGACACTAACCCGCGCCCTCACACGTACGCTCCCCCTAAAGCGTTGTCGTACCCTCACCTGGACCCTAAACCGTCCCCGTCCCCTAACCCTAACCCTAGCCCGAACCCTAACCCTAACCCTTCCCCGAAGCCTGACCCTCACCCGTCCCCTAATCCTAACCCGTACGCTGACACTAACCCGCGCCCTCACACGTACGCTCCCCCTAAAGCGTTGTCGTACCCTCACCTGGACCCTAAACCGTCCCCGTCCCCTAACCCTAACCCTAGCCCGAACCCTAACCCTAACCCTTCCCCGAAGCCTGACCCTCACCCGTCCCCTAATCCTAACCCGTACGCTGACACTAACCCGCGCCCTCACACGTACGCTCCCCCTAAAGCGTTGTCGTACCCTCACCTGGACCCTAAACCGTCCCCGTCCCCTAACCCTAACCCTAGCCCGAACCCTAACCCTAACCCTTCCCCGAAGCCTGACCCTCACCCGTCCCCTAATCCTAACCCGTACGCTGACACTAACCCGCGCCCTCACACGTACGCTCCCCCTAAAGCGTTTTCTTACCCTCACCTGGACCCTAAACCGTCCCCGTCCCCTAACCCTAACCCTAGCCCGAACCCTAACCCTAACCCTTCCCCGAAGCCTGACCCTCACCTGTCCCCTAATCCTAACCCGTACGCTGACACTAACCCGCGCCCTCACACGTACGCTCCCCCTAAAGCGTTGTCGTACCCTCACCTGGACCCTAAACCGTCCCGTCCCCTAATCCTAACCCTAGCCCGAACCCTAACCCTAACCCTTCCCCGAAGCCTGACCCTCACCCGTCCCCTAATCCTAACCCGTACGCTGACACTAACCCGCGCCCTCACACGTACTCTCCTCCTAAAGCGTTGTCGTACCCTCACCTGGACCCTAAACCGTCCCCGTCCCCTAACCCTAACCCTAGCCCGAACCCTAATCCTAACCCTTCCCCGAAGCCTGACCCTCACCCGTCCCCTAATCCTAACCCGTACGCTGACACTAACCCGCGCCCTCACACGTACGCTCCCCCTAAAGCGTTGTCGTACCCTCACCTGGACCCTAAACCGTCCCCGTCCCCTAACCCTAACCCTAGCCCGAACCCTAACCCTAACCCTTCCCCGAAGCCTGACCCTCACCCGTCCCCTAATCCTAACCCGTACGCTGACACTAACCCGCGCCCTCACACGTACGCTCCCCCTAAAGCGTTGTCGTACCCTCACCTGGACCCTAAACCGTCCCCGTCCCCTAACCCTAACCCTAGCCCGAACCCTAACCCTAACCCTTCCCCGAAGCCTGACCCTCACCCGTCCCCTAATCCTAACCCGTACGCTGACACTAACCCGCGCCCTCACACGTACGCTCCCCCTAAAGCGTTGTCGTACCCTCACCTGGACCCTAAACCATCCCCGTCCCCTAACCCTAACCGTAGTCCGAACCCTAACCCTAACCCTTCCCCGAAGCCTGACCCTCACCCGTCCCCTAATCCTAACCCGTACGCTGACACTAACCCGCGCCCTCACACGTACGCTCCCCCTAAAGCGTTGTCGTACCCTCACCTGGACCCTATACCGTCCCCGTCCCCTAACCCTAACCCTAGCCCGAACCCTAACCCTAACCCTTCCCCGAAGCCTGACCCTCACCCGTCCCCTAATCCTAACCCGTACGCTGACACTAACCCGCGCCCTCACACGTACGCTCCCCCTAAAGCGTTGTCGTACCCTCACCTGGACCCTAAACCGTCCCCGTCCCCTAACCCTAACCCTAGCCCGAACCCTAACCCTAACCCTTCCCCGAAGCCTGACCCTCACCCGTCCCATAATCCTAACCCGTACGCTGACACTAACCCGCGCCCTCACACGTACGCTCCCCCTAAAGCGTTGTCGTACCCTCACCTGGACCCTAAACCGTCCCCGTCCCCTAACCCTAACCCTAGCCCGAACCCTAACCCTAACCCTTCCCCGAAGCCTGACCCTCACCCGTCCCCTAATCCTAACCCGTACGCTGACAATAACCCGCGCCCTCACACGTACGCTCCCCCTAAAGCGTTTTCTTACCCTCACCTGGACCCTAAACCGTCCCCGTCCCCTAACCCTAACCCTAGCCCGAACCCTAACCCTAACCCTTCCCCGAAGCCTGACCCTCACCCGTCCCCTAATCCTAACCCGTACGCTGACACTAACCCGCGCCCTAACACGTACGCTCCCCCTAAAGCGTTGTCGTACCCTCACCTGGACCCTAAACCGTCCCCGTCCCCTAACCCTAACCCTAGCCCGAACCCTAACCCTAACCCTTCCCCGAAGCCTGACCCTCACCCGTCCCCTAATCCTAACCCGTACGCTGACACTAACACGCGCCCTCACACGTACGCTCCCCCTAAAGCGTTGTCGTACCCTCACCTGGACCCTAAACCGTCCCCGTCCCCTAACCCTAACCCTAGCCCGAACCCTAACCCTAACCCTTACCCGAAGCCTGACCCTCACCCGTCCCCTAATCCTAACCCGTACGCTGACACTAACCCGCGCCCTCACACGTACGCTCCCCCTAAAGCGTTGTCGTACCCTCACCTGGACCCTAAACCGTCCCCGTCCCCTAACCCTAACCCTAGCCCGAACCCTAACCCTAACCCTTCCCCGAAGCCTGACCCTCACCCGTCCCCTAATCCTAACCCGTACGCTGACACTAACCCGCGCCCTCACACGTACGCTCCCCCTAAAGCGTTTTCTTACCCTCACCTGGACCCTAAACCGTCCCCGTCCCCTAACCCTAACCCTAGCCCGAACCCTAACCCTAACCCTTCCCCGAAGCCTGACCCTCACCCGTCCCATAATCCTAACACGTACGCTGACACTAACCCGCGCCCTCAAACGTACGCTCCCCCTAAAGCGTTGTCGTACCCTCACTTGGACCCTAAACCGTCCCCGTCCCCTAACCCTAACCCTAGCCCGAACCCTAACCCTAACCCTTCCCCGAAGCCTGACCCTCACCCGTCCCCTAATCCTAACCCGTACGCTGACACTAACCCGCGCCCTCACACGTACGCTCCCCCTAAAGCGTTGTCGTACCCTCACCTGGACCCTAAACCGTCCCGTCCCCTAATCCTAACCCTAGCCCGAACCCTAACCCTAACCCTTCCCCGAAGCCTGACCCTCACCCGTCCCCTAATCCTAACCCGTACGCTGACACTAACCCGCGCCCTCACACGTACTCTCCTCCTAAAGCGTTGTCGTACCCTCACCTGGACCCTAAACCGTCCCCGTCCCCTAACCCTAACCCTAGCCCGAACCCTAATCCTAACCCTTCCCCGAAGCCTGACCCTCACCCGTCCCCTAATCCTAACCCGTACGCTGACACTAACCCGCGCCCTCACACGTACGCTCCCCCTAAAGCGTTGTCGTACCCTCACCTGGACCCTAAACCGTCCCCGTCCCCGTCCCCTAACCCTAGCCCGAACCCTAACCCTAACCCTTCCCCGAAGCCTGACCCTCACCCGTCCCCTAATCCTAACCCGTACGCTGACACTAACCCGCGCCCTCACACGTACGCTCCCCCTAAAGCGTTGTCGTACCCTCACCTGGACCCTAAACCGTCCCCGTCCCCTAACCCTAACCCTAGCCCGAACCCTAACCCTAACCCTTCCCCGAAGCCTGACCCTCACCCGTCCCCTAATCCTAACCCGTACGCTGACACTAACCCGCGCCCTCACACGTACGCTCCCCCTAAAGCGTTGTCGTACCCTCACCTGGACCCTAAACCGTCCCCGTCCCCTAACCCTAACCCTAGCCCGAACCCTAACCCTAACCCTTCCCCGAAGCCTGACCCTCACCCGTCCCCTAATCCTAACCCGTACGCTGACACTAACCCGCTCCCTCACACGTACGCTCCCCCTAAAGCGTTGTCGTACCCTCACCTGGACCCTAAACCGTCCCCGTCCCCTAACCCTAACCCTAGCCCGAACCCTAACCCTAACCCTTCCCCGAAGCCTGACCCTCACCCGTCCCCTAATCCTAACCCGTACGCTGACACTAACCCGCGCCCTCACACGTACGCTCCCCCTAAAGCGTTTTCTTACCCTCACCTGGACCCTAAACCGTCCCCGTCCCCTAACCCTAACCCTAGCCCGAACCCTAACCCTAACCCTTCCCCGAAGCCTGACCCTCACCCGTCCCCTAATCCTAACCCGTACGCTGACACTAACCCGCGCCCTCACACGTACGCTCCCCCTAAAGCGTTGTCGTACCCTCACCTGGACCCTAAACCGTCCCGTCCCCTAATCCTAACCCTAGCCCGAACCCTAACCCTAACCCTTCCCCGAAGCCTGACCCTCACCCGTCCCCTAATCCTAACCCGTACGCTGACACTAACCCGCGCCCTCACACGTACTCTCCTCCTAAAGCGTTGTCGTACCCTCACCTGGACCCTAAACCGTCCCCGTCCCCTAACCCTAACCCTAGCCCGAACCCTAATCCTAACCCTTCCCCGAAGCCTGACCCTCACCCGTCCCCTAATCCTAACCCGTACGCTGACACTAACCCGCGCCCTCACACGTACGCTCCCCCTAAAGCGTTGTCGTACCCTCACCTGGACCCTAAACCGTCCCCATCCCCTAAGCCTAACCCTAGCCCGAACCCTAACCCTAACCCTTCCCCGAAGCCTGACCCTCACCCGTCCCCTAATCCTAACCCGTACGCTGACACTAACCCGCGCCCTCACACGTACGCTCCCCCTAAAGCGTTGTCGTACCCTCACCTGGACCCTAAACCGTCCCCGTCCCCTAACCCTAACCCTAGCCCGAACCCTAACCCTAACCCTTCCCCGAAGCCTGACCCTCACCCGTCCCCTAATCCTAACCCGTACGCTGACACTAACCCGCGCCCTCACACGTACGCTCCCCCTAAAGCGTTGTCGTACCCTCACCTGGACCCTAAACCATCCCCGTCCCCTAACCCTAACCGTAGTCCGAACCCTAACCCTAACCCTTCCCCGAAGCCTGACCCTCACCCGTCCCCTAATCCTAACCCGTACGCTGACACTAACCCGCGCCCTCACACGTACGCTCCCCCTAAAGCGTTGTCGTACCCTCACCTGGACCCTAAACCGTCCCCGTCCCCTAACCCTAACCCTAGCCCGAACCCTAACCCTAACCCTTCCCCGAAGCCTGACCCTCACCCGTCCCCTAATCCTAACCCGTACGCTGACACTAACCCACGCCCTCACACGTACGCTCCCCCTAAAGCGTTGTCGTACCCTCACCTGGACCCTAAACCGTCCCCGTCCCCTAACCCTAACCCTAGCCCGAACCCTAACCCTAACCCTTCCCCGAAGCCTGACCCTCACCCGTCCCATAATCCTAACCCGTACGCTGACACTAACCCGCGCCCTCACACGTACGCTCCCCCTAAAGCGTTGTCGTACCCTCACCTGGACCCTAAACCGTCCCCGTCCCCTAACCCTAACCCTAGCCCGAACCCTAACCCTAACCCTTCCCCAAAGCCTGACCCTCACCCGTCCCCTAATCCTAACCCGTACGCTGACACTAACCCGCGCCCTCACACGTACGCTCCCCCTAAAGCGTTGTCGTACCCTCACCTGGACCCTAAACCGTCCCCGTCCCCTAACCCTAACCCTAGCCCGAACCCTAACCCTAACCCTTCCCCGAAGCCTGACCCTCACCCGTCCCCTAATCCTAACCCGTACGCTGACACTAACACGCGCCCTCACACGTACGCTCCCCCTAAAGCGTTGTCGTACCCTCACCTGGACCCTAAACCGTCCCCGTCCCCTAACCCTAACCCTAGCCCGAACCCTAACCCTAACCCTTCCCCGAAGCCTGACCCTCACCCGTCCCCTAATCCTAACACGTACGCTGACACTAACCCGCGCCCTCACACGTACGCTCCCCCTAAAGCGTTGTCGTACCCTCACCTGGACCCTAAACCGTCCCCGTCCCCTAACCCTAACCCTAGCCCGAACCCTAACCCTAACCCTTACCCGAAGCCTGACCCTCACCCGTCCCCTAATCCTAACCCGTACGCTGACACTAACCCGCGCCCTCACACGTACGCTCCCCCTAAAGCGTTGTCGTACCCTCACCTGGACCCTAAACCGTCCCCGTCCCCTAACCCTAACCCTAGCCCGAACCCTAACCCTAACCCTTCCCTGAAGCCTGACCCTCACCCGTCCCCTAATCCTAACCCGTACGCTGACACTAACCCGCGCCCTCACACGTACGCTCCCCCTAAAGCGTTGTCGTACCCTCACCTGGACCCTAAACCGTCCCCGTCCCCTAACCCTAACCCTAGCCCGAACCCTAACCCTAACCCTTCCCCGAAGCCTGACCCTCACCCGTCCCCTAATCCTAACCCGTACGCTGACACTAACCCGCGCCCTCACACGTACGCTCCCCCTAAAGCGTTGTCGTACCCTCACCTGGACCCTAAACCGTCCCCGTCCCCTAACCCTAACCCTAGCCAGAACCCTAACCCTAACCCTTCCCCGAAGCCTGACCCTCACCCGTCCCCTAATCCTAACCCGTACGCTGACACTAACCCGCGCCCTCACACGTACGCTCCCCCTAAAGCGTTGTCGTACCCTCACCTGGACCCTAAACCGTCCCCGTCCCCTAACCCTAACCCTAGCCCGAACCCTAACCCTAACCCTTCCCCGAAGCCTGACCCTCACCCGTCCCATAATCCTAACCCGTACGCTGACACTAACCCGCGCCCTCACACGTACGCTCCCCCTAAAGCGTTGTCGTACCCTCACCTGGACCCTAAACCGTCCCCGTCCCCTAACCCTAACCCTAGCCCGAACCCTAACCCTAACCCTTCCCCGAAGCCTGACCCTCACCCGTCCCCTAATCCTAACCCGTACGCTGACACTAACCCGCGCCCTCACACGTACGCTCCCCCTAAAGCGTTTTCTTACCCTCACCTGGACCCTAAACCGTCCCCGTCCCCTAACCCTAACCCTAGCCCGAACCCTAACCCTAACCCTTCCCCGAAGCCTGACCCTCACCCGTCCCCTAATCCTAACCCGTACGCTGACACTAACCCGCGCCCTAACACGTACGCTCCCCCTAAAGCGTTGTCGTACCCTCACCTGGACCCTAAACCGTCCCCGTCCCCTAACCCTAACCCTAGCCCGAACCCTAACCCTAACCCTTCCCCGAAGCCTGACCCTCACCCGTCCCCTAATCCTAACCCGTACGCTGACACTAACCCATGCCCTCACACGTACGCTCCCCCTAAAGCGTTGTCGTACCCTCACCTAGACCCTAAACCGTCCCCGTCCCTAACCCTAACCCTAGCCCGAACCCTAACCCTAACCCTTCCCCGAAGACTGACCCTCACCCGTCCCCTAATCCTAACCCGTACGCTGACACTAACCCGCGCCCTCACACGTACGCTCCCCCAAAGCGTTGTCGTACCCTCACCTGGACCCTAAACCGTCCCCGTCCCCTAACCCTAACCCTAGCCCGAACACTAACCCTCACCCTTCCCCGAAGCCTGACCCTCACCCGTCCCCTAATCGTAACCCTTACGCTGACACTAACCAGCGCGCTCACACGTACGCTCCCCCTAAAGCGTTGTCGTACCCTCACCTGGACCCTAAACCGTCCCCGTCCCCTAACCCTAACCCTAGCCCGAACCCTAACCCTAAACCTTCCCCGAAGCCTGACCCTCACCCGTCCCCTAATCCTAACCCGTACGCTGACACTAACCCGCGCCCTCACACGTACGCTCCCCCTAAAGCGTTGTCGTACCCTCACCTGGACCCTAAACCGTCCCCGTCCCCTAACCCTAACCCTAGCCCGAACCCTAACCCTAACCCTTCCCCGAAGCCTGACCCTCACCCGTCCCCTAATCCTAACCCGTACGCTGACACTAACCCGCGCCCTCACACGTACGCTCCCCCTAAAGCGTTGTCGTACCCTCACCTGGACCCTAAACCGTCCCGTCCCCTAACCCTAACCCTAGCCCGAACCCTAACCCTAACCCTTCCCCGAAGCCTGACCCTCACCCGTCCCCTAATCCTAACCCGTACGCTGACACTAACCCGCGCCCTCACACGTACGCTCCCCGTAAAGCGTTGTCGTACCCTCACCTGGACCCTAAACCGTCCCCGTCCCCTAACCCTAACCCTAGCCCGAACCCTAATCCTAACCCTTCCCCGAAGCCTGACCCTCACCCGTCCCCTAATCCTAACCCTTACGCTGACACTAACCCGCGCCCTCACACGTACGCTCCCCCTAAAGCGTTGTCGTACCCTCACCTGGACCCTAAACCGTCCCCGTCCCCTAACCCTAACCCTAGCCCGAACCCTAACCCTAACCCTTCCCCGAAGCCTGACCCTCACCCGTCCCCTAATCCTAACCCGTACGCTGACACTAACCCGCGCCCTCACACGTACGCTCCCCCTAAAGCGTTGTCGTACCCTCACCTGGACCCTAAACCGTCCCCGTCCCCTAACCCTAACCCTAGCCCGAACCCTAACCCTAACCCTTCCCCGAAGCCTGACCCTCACCCGTCCCCTAATCCTAACCCGTACGCTGACACTAACCCGCGCCCTCACACGTACGCTCCCCCTAAAGCGTTGTCGTACCCTCACCTGGACCCTAAACCGTCCCCGTCCCCTAACCCTAACCCTAGCCCGAACCCTAACCCTAACCCTTCTCCGAAGCCTGACCCTCACCCGTCCCCTAATCATAACCCGTACGCTGACACTAATCCGCGCCCTCACACGTACACTCCCCCTGAAGCGTTGTCGTACCCTCACCTGGACCCTAAACCGTCCCCGTCCCCTAAACCTAACCCTAGCCCGAACCCTAACCCTAACCCTTCCCCGAAGCCTGACCCTCACCCATTCCCTAATCCTAACCCGTACGCTGACACTAACCCGTGCCCTCACACGTACGCTCCCCCTAAAGCGTTGTCGTACCCTCACCTGGACCCTAAACCGTCCCCGTCCCCTAACCCTAACCCTAGCCCGAACCCTAACCCTAACCCTTCCCCGAAGCCTGACCCTCACCCGTCCCCTAATCCTAACCCGTACGCTGACACTAACCCGCGCCCTCACACGTACGCTCCCCCTAAAGCGTTGTCGTACCCTCACCTGGACCCTAAACCGTCCCGTCCCCTAACCCTAACCCTAGCCCGAACCCTAACCCTAACCCTTCCCCGAAGCCTGACCCTCACCCGTCCCCTAATCCTAACCCGTACACTGACACTAACACGCGCCCTCACACGTACGCTCCCCCTAAAGCGTTGTCGTACCCTCACCTGGACCCTAAACCGTCCCCGTCCCCTAACCCTAACCCTAGCCCGAACCCTAACCCTAACCCTTCCCCGAAGCCTGACCCTCACCCGTCCCCTAATCCTAACCCGTACGCTGACACTAACCCGCGCCCTCACACGTACGCTCCCCCTAAAGCGTTGTCGTACCCTCACCTGGACCCTAAACCGTCCCCGTCCCCTAACCCTAACCCTAGCCCGAACCCTAACCCTAACCCTTCCCCGAAGCCTGACCCTCACCCGTCCCATAATCCTAACCCGTACGCTGACACTAACCCGCGCCCTCACACGTACGCTCCCACTAAAGCGTTGTCGTACCCTCACCTGGACCCTAAACCGTCCCCGTCCCCTAACCCTAACCCTAGCCCGAACCCTAACCCTAACCCTTCCCCGAAGCCTGACCCTCACCCGTCCCCTAATCCTAACCCGTACGCTGACACTAACCCGCGCCCTCACACGTACGCTCCCCCTAAAGCGTTTTCTTACCCTCACCTGGACCCTAAACCGTCCCCGTCCCCTAACCCTAACCCTAGCCCGAACCCTAACCCTAACCCTTCCCCGAAGCCTGACCCTCACCCGTCCCCTAATCCTAACCCGTACGCTGACACTAACCCGCGCCCTAACACGTACGCTCCCCCTAAAGCGTTGTCGTACCCTCACCTGGACCCTAAACCGTCCCCGTCCCCTAACCCTAACCCTAGCCCGAACCCTAACCCTAACCCTTCCCCGAAGCCTGACCCTCACCCGTCCCCTAATCCTAACCCGTACGCTGACACTAACACGCGCCCTCACACGTACGCTCCCCCTAAAGCGTTGTCGTACCCTCACCTGGACCCTAAACCGTCCCCGTCCCCTAACCCTAACCCTAGCCCGAACCCTAACCCTAACCCTTCCCCGAAGCCTGACCCTCACCCGTCCCCTAATCCTAACACGTACGCTGACACTAACCCGCGCCCTCACACGTACGCTCCCCCTAAAGCGTTGTCGTACCCTCACCTGGACCCTAAACCGTCCCCGTCCCCTAACCCTAACCCTAGCCCGAACCCTAACCCTAACCCTTACCCGAAGCCTGACCCTCACCCGTCCCCTAATCCTAACCCGTACGCTGACACTAACCCGCGCCCTCACACGTACGCTCCCCCTAAAGCGTTGTCGTACCCTCACCTGGACCCTAAACCGTCCCCGTCCCCTAACCCTAACCCTAGCCCGAACCCTAACCCTAACCCTTCCCCGAAGCCTGACCCTCACCCGTCCCCTAATCCTAACCCGTACGCTGACACTAACCCGCGCCCTCACACGTACGCTCCCCCTAAAGCGTTTTCTTACCCTCACCTGGACCCTAAACCGTCCCCGTCCCCTAACCCTAACCCTAGCCCGAACCCTAACCCTAACCCTTCCCCGAAGCCTGACCCTCACCCGTCCCATAATCCTAACACGTACACTGACACTAACCCGCGCCCTCAAACGTACGCTCCCCCTAAAGCGTTGTCGTACCCTCACTTGGACCCTAAACAGTCCCCGTCCCCTAACCCTAACCCTAGCCCGAACCCTAACCCTAACCCTTACCCAAAGCCTGACCCTCACCCGTCCCCTAATCCTAACCCGTACGCTGACACTAACCCGCGCCCTCACACGTACGCTCCCCCTAAAGCGTTGTCGTACCCTCACCTGGACCCTAAACCGTCCCGTCCCCTAATCCTAACCCTAGCCCGAACCCTAACCCTAACCCTTCCCCGAAGCCTGACCCTCACCCGTCCCCTAATCCTAACCCGTACGCTGACACTAACCCGCGCCCTCACACGTACTCTCCTCCTAAAGCGTTGTCGTACCCTCACCTGGACCCTAAACCGTCCCCGTCCCCTAACCCTAACCCTAGCCCGAACCCTAATCCTAACCCTTCCCCGAAGCCTGACCCTCACCCGTCCCCTAATCCTAACCCGTACGCTGACACTAACCCGCGCCCTCACACGTACGCTCCCCCTAAAGCGTTGTCGTACCCTCACCTGGACCCTAAACCGTCCCCGTCCCCTAACCCTAACCCTAGCCCGAACCCTAACCCTAACCCTTCCCCGAAGCCTGACCCTCACCCGTCCCCTAATCCTAACCCGTACGCTGACACTAACCCGCGCCCTCACACGTACGCTCCCCCTAAAGCGTTGTCGTACCCTCACCTGGACCCTAAACCGTCCCCGTCCCCTAACCCTAACCCTAGCCCGAACCCTAACCCTAACCCTTCCCCGAAGCCTGACCCTCACCCGTCCCCTAATCCTAACCCGTACGCTGACACTAACCCGCGCCCTCACACGTACGCTCCCCCTAAAGTGTTGTCGTACCCTCACCTAGACCCTAAACCGTCCCCGTCCCCTAACCCTAACCCTAGCCCGAACCCTAACCCTAACCCTTCCCCGAAGCCTGACCCTCACCCGTCCCCTAATCCTAACCCGTACGCTGACACTAACCCGCGCCCTCACACGTACGCTCCCCCTAAAGCGTTGTCGTACCCTCACCTGGACCCTAAACCGTCCCCGTCCCCTAACCCTAACCCTAGCCCGAACCCTAACCCTAACCCTTCCCCGAAGCCTGACCCTCACCCGTCCCCTAATCCTAACCCGTACGCTGACACTAACCCGCGCCCTCACACGTACGCTCCCCCTAAAGCGTTGTCGTACCCTCACCTGGACCCTAAACCGTCCCCGTCCCCTAACCCTAACCCTAGCCCGAACCCTAACCCTAACCCTTCCCCGAAGCCTGACCCTCACCCGTCCCCTAATCCTAACCCGTACGCTGACACTAACCCGCGCCCTCACACGTACGCTCCCCCTAAAGCGTTGTCGTACCCTCACCTGGACCCTAAACCGTCCCGTCCCCTAATCCTAACCCTAGCCCGAACCCTAACCCTAACCCTTCCCCGAAGCCTGACCCTCACCCGTCCCCTAATCCTAACCCGTACGCTGACACTAACCCGCGCCCTCACACGTACTCTCCTCCTAAAGCGTTGTCGTACCCTCACCTGGACCCTAAACCGTCCCCGTCCCCTAACCCTAACCCTAGCCCGAACCCTAATCCTAACCCTTCCCCGAAGCCTGACCCTCACCCGTCCCCTAATCCTAACCCGTACGCTGACACTAACCCGCGCCCTCACACGTACGCTCCCCCTAAAGCGTTGTCGTACCCTCACCTGGACCCTAAACCGTCCCCGTCCCCTAACCCTAACCCTAGCCCGAACCCTAACCCTAACCCTTCCCCGAAGCCTGACCCTCACCCGTCCCCTAATCCTAACCCGTACGCTGACACTAACCCGCGCCCTCACACGTACGCTCCCCCTAAAGCGTTGTCGTACCCTCACCTGGACCCTAAACCGTCCCCGTCCCCTAACCCTAACCCTAGCCCGAACCCTAACCCTAACCCTTCCCCGAAGCCTGACCCTCACCCGTCCCCTAATCCTAACCCGTACGCTGACACTAACCCACGCCCTCACACGTACGCTCCCCCTAAAGCGTTGTCGTACCCTCACCTGGACCCTAAACCGTCCCCGTCCCCTAACCCTAACCCTAGCCCGAACCCTAACCCTAACCCTTCCCCGAAGCCTGACCCTCACCCGTCCCATAATCCTAACCCGTACGCTGACACTAACCCGCGCCCTCACACGTACGCTCCCCCTAAAGCGTTGTCGTACCCTCACCTGGACCCTAAACCGTCCCCGTCCCCTAACCCTAACCCTAGCCCGAACCCTAACCCTAACCCTTCCCCGAAGCCTGACCCTCACCCGTCCCCTAATCCTAACCCGTACGCTGACACTAACCCGCGCCCTCACACGTACGCTCCCCCTAAAGCGTTGTCGTACCCTCACCTGGACCCTAAACCGTCCCCGTCCCCTAACCCTAACCCTAGCCCGAACCCTAACCCTAACCCTTCCCCGAAGCCTGACCCTCACCCGTCCCCTAATCCTAACCCGTACGCTGACACTAACACGCGCCCTCACACGTACGCTCCCCCTAAAGCGTTGTCGTACCCTCACCTGGACCCTAAACCGTCCCCGTCCCCTAACCCTAACCCTAGCCCGAACCCTAACCCTAACCCTTCCCCGAAGCCTGACCCTCACCCGTCCCCTAATCCTAACACGTACGCTGACACTAACCCGCGCCCTCACACGTACGCTCCCCCTAAAGCGTTGTCGTACCCTCACCTGGACCCTAAACCGTCCCCGTCCCCTAACCCTAACCCTAGCCCGAACCCTAACCCTAACCCTTACCCGAAGCCTGACCCTCACCCGTCCCCTAATCCTAACCCGTACGCTGACACTAACCCGCGCCCTCACACGTACGCTCCCCCTAAAGCGTTGTCGTACCCTCACCTGGACCCTAAACCGTCCCCGTCCCCTAACCCTAACCCTAGCCCGAACCCTAACCCTAACCCTTCCCTGAAGCCTGACCCTCACCCGTCCCCTAATCCTAACCCGTACGCTGACACTAACCCGCGCCCTCACACGTACGCTCCCCCTAAAGCGTTGTCGTACCCTCACCTGGACCCTAAACCGTCCCCGTCCCCTAACCCTAACCCTAGCCCGAACCCTAACCCTAACCCTTCCCCGAAGCCTGACCCTCACCCGTCCCCTAATCCTAACCCGTACGCTGACACTAACCCGCGCCCTCACACGTACGCTCCCCCTAAAGCGTTGTCGTACCCTCACCTGGACCCTAAACCGTCCCCGTCCCCTAACCCTAACCCTAGCCCGAACCCTAACCCTAACCCTTCCCCGAAGCCTGACCCTCACCCGTCCCCTAATCCTAACCCGTACGCTGACACTAACCCGCGCCCTCACACGTACGCTCCCCCTAAAGCGTTGTCGTACCCTCACCTGGACCCTAAACCGTCCCCGTCCCCTAACCCTAACCCTAGCCCGAACCCTAACCCTAACCCTTCCCCGAAGCCTGACCCTCACCCGTCCCATAATCCTAACCCGTACGCTGACACTAACCCGCGCCCTCACACGTACGCTCCCCCTAAAGCGTTGTCGTACCCTCACCTGGACCCTAAACCGTCCCCGTCCCCTAACCCTAACCCTAGCCCGAACCCTAACCCTAACCCTTCCCCGAAGCCTGACCCTCACCCGTCCCCTAATCCTAACCCGTACGCTGACACTAACCCGCGCCCTCACACGTACGCTCCCCCTAAAGCGTTTTCTTACCCTCACCTGGACCCTAAACCGTCCCCGTCCCCTAACCCTAACCCTAGCCCGAACCCTAACCCTAACCCTTCCCCGAAGCCTGACCCTCACCCGTCCCCTAATCCTAACCCGTACGCTGACACTAACCCGCGCCCTAACACGTACGCTCCCCCTAAAGCGTTGTCGTACCCTCACCTGGACCCTAAACCGTCCCCGTCCCCTAACCCTAACCCTAGCCCGAACCCTAACCCTAACCCTTCCCCGAAGCCTGACCCTCACCCGTCCCCTAATCCTAACCCGTACGCTGACACTAACCCATGCCCTCACACGTACGCTCCCCCTAAAGCGTTGTCGTACCCTCACCTAGACCCTAAACCGTCCCCGTCCCCTAACCCTAACCCTAGCCCGAACCCTAACCCTAACCCTTCCCCGAAGACTGACCCTCACCCGTCCCCTAATCCTAACCCGTACGCTGACACTAACCCGCGCCCTCACACGTACGCTCCCCCAAAGCGTTGTCGTACCCTCACCTGGACCCTAAACCGTCCCCGTCCCCTAACCCTAACCCTAGCCCGAACACTAACCCTCACCCTTCCCCGAAGCCTGACCCTCACCCGTCCCCTAATCGTAACCCTTACGCTGACACTAACCAGCGCGCTCACACGTACGCTCCCCCTAAAGCGTTGTCGTACCCTCACCTGGACCCTAAACCGTCCCCGTCCCCTAACCCTAACCCTAGCCCGAACCCTAACCCTAAACCTTCCCCGAAGCCTGACCCTCACCCGTCCCCTAATCCTAACCCGTACGCTGACACTAACCCGCGCCCTCACACGTACGCTCCCCCTAAAGCGTTGTCGTACCCTCACCTGGACCCTAAACCGTCCCCGTCCCCTAACCCTAACCCTAGCCCGAACCCTAACCCTAACCCTTCCCCGAAGCCTGACCCTCACCCGTCCCCTAATCCTAACCCGTACGCTGACACTAACCCGCGCCCTCACACGTACGCTCCCCCTAAAGCGTTGTCGTACCCTCACCTGGACCCTAAACCGTCCCGTCCCCTAACCCTAACCCTAGCCCGAACCCTAACCCTAACCCTTCCCCGAAGCCTGACCCTCACCCGTCCCCTAATCCTAACCCGTACGCTGACACTAACCCGCGCCCTCACACGTACGCTCCCCATAAAGCGTTGTCGTACCCTCACCTGGACCCTAAACCGTCCCCGTCCCCTAACCCTAACCCTAGCCCGAACCCTAATCCTAACCCTTCCCCGAAGCCTGACCCTCACCCGTCCCCTAATCCTAACCCTTACGCTGACACTAACCCGCGCCCTCACACGTACGCTCCCCCTAAAGCGTTGTCGTACCCTCACCTGGACCCTAAACCGTCCCCGTCCCCTAACCCTAACCCTAGCCCGAACCCTAACCCTAACCCTTCCCCGAAGCCTGACCCTCACCCGTCCCCTAATCCTAACCCGTACGCTGACACTAACCCGCGCCCTCACACGTACGCTCCCCCTAAAGCGTTGTCGTACCCTCACCTGGACCCTAAACCGTCCCCGTCCCCTAACCCTAACCCTAGCCCGAACCCTAACCCTAACCCTTCCCCGAAGCCTGACCCTCACCCGTCCCCTAATCCTAAACCGTACGCTGACACTAACCCGCGCCCTCACACGTACGCTCCCCCTAAAGCGTTGTCGTACCCTCACCTGGACCCTAAACCGTCCCCGTCCCCTAACCCTAACCCTAGCCCGAACCCTAACCCTAACCCTTCTCCGAAGCCTGACCCTCACCCGTCCCCTAATCATAACCCGTACGCTGACACTAATCCGCGCCCTCACACGTACACTCCCCCTGAAGCGTTGTCGTACCCTCACCTGGACCCTAAACCGTCCCCGTCCCCTAAACCTAACCCTAGCCCGAACCCTAACCCTAACCCTTCCCCGAAGCCTGACCCTCACCCATTCCCTAATCCTAACCCGTACGCTGACACTAACCCGTGCCCTCACACGTACGCTCCCCCTAAAGCGTTGTCGTACCCTCACCTGGACCCTAAACCGTCCCCGTCCCCTAACCCTAACCCTAGCCCGAACCCTAACCCTAACCCTTCCCCGAAGCCTGACCCTCACCCGTCCCCTAATCCTAACCCGTACGCTGACACTAACCCGCGCCCTCACACGTACGCTCCCCCTAAAGCGTTGTCGTACCCTCACCTGGACCCTAAACCGTCCCGTCCCCTAACCCTAACCCTAGCCCGAACCCTAACCCTAACCCTTCCCCGAAGCCTGACCCTCACCCGTCCCCTAATCCTAACCCGTACACTGACACTAACACGCGCCCTCACACGTACGCTCCCCCTAAAGCGTTGTCGTACCCTCACCTGGACCCTAAACCGTCCCCGTCCCCTAACCCTAACCCTAGCCCGAACCCTAACCCTAACCCTTCCCCGAAGCCTGACCCTCACCCGTCCCCTAATCCTAACCCGTACGCTGACACTAACCCGCGCCCTCACACGTACGCTCCCCCTAAAGCGTTGTCGTACCCTCACCTGGACCCTAAACCGTCCCCGTCCCCTAACCCTAACCCTAGCCCGAACCCTAACCCTAACCCTTCCCCGAAGCCTGACCCTCACCCGTCCCATAATCCTAACCCGTACGCTGACACTAACCCGCGCCCTCACACGTACGCTCCCACTAAAGCGTTGTCGTACCCTCACCTGGACCCTAAACCGTCCCCGTCCCCTAACCCTAACCCTAGCCCGAACCCTAACCCTAACCCTTCCCCGAAGCCTGACCCTCACCCGTCCCCTAATCCTAACCCGTACGCTGACACTAACCCGCGCCCTCACACGTACGCTCCCCCTAAAGCGTTTTCTTACCCTCACCTGGACCCTAAACCGTCCCCGTCCCCTAACCCTAACCCTAGCCCGAACCCTAACCCTAACCCTTCCCCGAAGCCTGACCCTCACCCGTCCCCTAATCCTAACCCGTACGCTGACACTAACCCGCGCCCTAACACGTACGCTCCCCCTAAAGCGTTGTCGTACCCTCACCTGGACCCTAAACCGTCCCCGTCCCCTAACCCTAACCCTAGCCCGAACCCTAACCCTAACCCTTCCCCGAAGCCTGACCCTCACCCGTCCCCTAATCCTAACCCGTACGCTGACACTAACACGCGCCCTCACACGTACGCTCCCCCTAAAGCGTTGTCGTACCCTCACCTGGACCCTAAACCGTCCCCGTCCCCTAACCCTAACCCTAGCCCGAACCCTAACCCTAACCCTTCCCCGAAGCCTGACCCTCACCCGTCCCCTAATCCTAACACGTACGCTGACACTAACCCGCGCCCTCACACGTACGCTCCCCCTAAAGCGTTGTCGTACCCTCACCTGGACCCTAAACCGTCCCCGTCCCCTAACCCTAACCCTAGCCCGAACCCTAACCCTAACCCTTACCCGAAGCCTGACCCTCACCCGTCCCCTAATCCTAACCCGTACGCTGACACTAACCCGCGCCCTCACACGTACGCTCCCCCTAAAGCGTTGTCGTACCCTCACCTGGACCCTAAACCGTCCCCGTCCCCTAACCCTAACGCTAGCCCGAACCCTAACCCTAACCCTTCCCCGAAGCCTGACCCTCACCCGTCCCCTAATCCTAACCCGTACGCTGACACTAACCCGCGCCCTCACACGTACGCTCCCCCTAAAGCGTTTTCTTACCCTCACCTGGACCCTAAACCGTCCCCGTCCCCTAACCCTAACCCTAGCCCGAACCCTAACCCTAACCCTTCCCCGAAGCCTGACCCTCACCCGTCCCATAATCCTAACACGTACACTGACACTAACCCGCGCCCTCAAACGTACGCTCCCCCTAAAGCGTTGTCGTACCCTCACTTGGACCCTAAACAGTCCCCGTCCCCTAACCCTAACCCTAGCCCGAACCCTAACCCTAACCCTTACCCGAAGCCTGACCCTCACCCGTCCCCTAATCCTAACCCGTACGCTGACACTAACCCGCGCCCTCACACGTACGCTCCCCCTAAAGCGTTGTCGTACCCTCACCTGGACCCTAAACCGTCCCGTCCCCTAATCCTAACCCTAGCCCGAACCCTAACCCTAACCCTTCCCCGAAGCCTGACCCTCACCCGTCCCCTAATCCTAACCCGTACGCTGACACTAACCCGCGCCCTCACACGTACTCTCCTCCTAAAGCGTTGTCGTACCCTCACCTGGACCCTAAACCGTCCCCGTCCCCTAACCCTAACCCTAGCCCGAACCCTAATCCTAACCCTTCCCCGAAGCCTGACCCTCACCCGTCCCCTAATCCTAACCCGTACGCTGACACTAACCCGCGCCCTCACACGTACGCTCCCCCTAAAGCGTTGTCGTACCCTCACCTGGACCCTAAACCGTCCCCGTCCCCTAACCCTAACCCTAGCCCGAACCCTAACCCTAACCCTTCCCCGAAGCCTGACCCTCACCCGTCCCCTAATCCTAACCCGTACGCTGACACTAACCCGCGCCCTCACACGTACGCTCCCCCTAAAGCGTTGTCGTACCCTCACCTGGACCCTAAACCGTCCCCGTCCCCTAACCCTAACCCTAGCCCGAACCCTAACCCTAACCCTTCCCCGAAGCCTGACCCTCACCCGTCCCCTAATCCTAACCCGTACGCTGACACTAACCCGCGCCCTCACACGTACGCTCCCCCTAAAGTGTTGTCGTACCCTCACCTAGACCCTAAACCGTCCCCGTCCCCTAACCCTAACCCTAGCCCGAACCCTAACCCTAACCCTTCCCCGAAGCCTGACCCTCACCCGTCCCCTAATCCTAACCCGTACGCTGACACTAACCCGCGCCCTCACACGTACGCTCCCCCTAAAGCGTTGTCGTACCCTCACCTGGACCCTAAACCGTCC
Organism: Grampus griseus; assembly: GCF_964374135.1. NCBI lineage: Eukaryota > Metazoa > Chordata > Mammalia > Artiodactyla > Delphinidae > Grampus > Grampus griseus. The sequence goes on from NW_028132879.1 coordinate 116,316, forward strand.
CCGTCCCCTAACCCTAACCCTAGCCCGAACCCTAACCCTAACCCTTCCCCGAAGCCTGACCCTCACCCGTCCCCTAATCCTAACCCGTACGCTGACACTAACCCGCGCCCTCACACGTACGCTCCCCCTAAAGCGTTGTCGTACCCTCACCTGGACCCTAAACCGTCCCCGTCCCCTAACCCTAACCCTAGCCCGAACCCTAACCCTAACCCTTCCCCGAAGCCTGACCCTCACCCGTCCCCTAATCCTAACCCGTACGCTGACACTAACCCGCGCCCTCACACGTACGCTCCCCCTAAAGCGTTGTCGTACCCTCACCTGGACCCTAAACCGTCCCGTCCCCTAATCCTAACCCTAGCCCGAACCCTAACCCTAACCCTTCCCCGAAGCCTGACCCTCACCCGTCCCCTAATCCTAACCCGTACGCTGACACTAACCCGCGCCCTCACACGTACTCTCCTCCTAAAGCGTTGTCGTACCCTCACCTGGACCCTAAACCGTCCCCGTCCCCTAACCCTAACCCTAGCCCGAACCCTAATCCTAACCCTTCCCCGAAGCCTGACCCTCACCCGTCCCCTAATCCTAACCCGTACGCTGACACTAACCCGCGCCCTCACACGTACGCTCCCCCTAAAGCGTTGTCGTACCCTCACCTGGACCCTAAACCGTCCCCGTCCCCTAACCCTAACCCTAGCCCGAACCCTAACCCTAACCCTTCCCCGAAGCCTGACCCTCACCCGTCCCCTAATCCTAACCCGTACGCTGACACTAACCCGCGCCCTCACACGTACGCTCCCCCTAAAGCGTTGTCGTACCCTCACCTGGACCCTAAACCGTCCCCGTCCCCTAACCCTAACCCTAGCCCGAACCCTAACCCTAACCCTTCCCCGAAGCCTGACCCTCACCCGTCCCCTAATCCTAACCCGTACGCTGACACTAACCCGCGCCCTCACACGTACGCTCCCCCTAAAGCGTTGTCGTACCCTCACCTGGACCCTAAACCATCCCCGTCCCCTAACCCTAACCGTAGTCCGAACCCTAACCCTAACCCTTCCCCGAAGCCTGACCCTCACCCGTCCCCTAATCCTAACCCGTACGCTGACACTAACCCGCGCCCTCACACGTACGCTCCCCCTAAAGCGTTGTCGTACCCTCACCTGGACCCTAAACCGTCCCCGTCCCCTAACCCTAACCCTAGCCCGAACCCTAACCCTAACCCTTCCCCGAAGCCTGACCCTCACCCGTCCCCTAATCCTAACCCGTACGCTGACACTAACCCGCGCCCTCACACGTACGCTCCCCCTAAAGCGTTGTCGTACCCTCACCTGGACCCTAAACCGTCCCCGTCCCCTAACCCTAACCCTAGCCCGAACCCTAACCCTAACCCTTCCCCGAAGCCTGACCCTCACCCGTCCCATAATCCTAACCCGTACGCTGACACTAACCCGCGCCCTCACACGTACGCTCCCCCTAAAGCGTTGTCGTACCCTCACCTGGACCCTAAACCGTCCCCGTCCCCTAACCCTAACCCTAGCCCGAACCCTAACCCTAACCCTTCCCCGAAGCCTGACCCTCACCCGTCCCCTAATCCTAACCCGTACGCTGACACTAACCCGCGCCCTCACACGTACGCTCCCCCTAAAGCGTTTTCTTACCCTCACCTGGACCCTAAACCGTCCCCGTCCCCTAACCCTAACCCTAGCCCGAACCCTAACCCTAACCCTTCCCCGAAGCCTGACCCTCACCCGTCCCCTAATCCTAACCCGTACGCTGACACTAACCCGCGCCCTAACACGTACGCTCCCCCTAAAGCGTTGTCGTACCCTCACCTGGACCCTAAACCGTCCCCGTCCCCTAACCCTAACCCTAGCCCGAACCCTAACCCTAACACTTCCCCGAAGCCTGACCCTCACCCGTCCCCTAATCCTAACCCGTACGCTGACACTAACACGCGCCCTCACACGTACGCTCCCCCTAAAGCGTTGTCGTACCCTCACCTGGACCCTAAACCGTCCCCGTCCCCTAACCCTAACCCTAGCCCGAACCCTAACCCTAACCCTTCCCCGAAGCCTGACCCTCACCCGTCCCCTAATCCTAACACGTACGCTGACACTAACCCGCGCCCTCACACGTACGCTCCCCCTAAAGCGTTGTCGTACCCTCACCTGGACCCTAAACCGTCCCCGTCCCCTAACCCTAACCCTAGCCCGAACCCTAACCCTAACCCTTACCCGAAGCCTGACCCTCACCCGTCCCCTAATCCTAACCCGTACGCTGACACTAACCCGCGCCCTCACACGCACGCTCCCCCTAAAGCGTTGTCGTACCCTCACCTGGACCCTAAACCGTCCCCGTCCCCTAACCCTAACCCTAGCCCGAACCCTAACCCTAACCCTTCCCCGAAGCCTGACCCTCACCCGTCCCCTAATCCTAACCCGTACGCTGACACTAACCCGCGCCCTCACACGTACGCTCCCCCTAAAGCGTTTTCTTACCCTCACCTGGACCCTAAACCGTCCCCGTCCCCTAACCCTAACCCTAGCCCGAACCCTAACCCTAACCCTTCCCCGAAGCCTGACCCTCACCCGTCCCATAATCCTAACACGTACGCTGACACTAACCCGCGCCCTCAAACGTACGCTCCCCCTAAAGCGTTGTCGTACCCTCACCTGGACCCTAAACCGTCCCCGTCCCCTAACCCTAACCCTAGCCCGAACCCTAACCCTAACCCTTACCCGAAGCCTGACCCTCACCCGTCCCCTAATCCTAACCCGTACGCTGACACTAACCCGCGCCCTCACACGTACGCTCCCCCTAAAGCGTTGTCGTACCCTCACCTGGACCCTAAACCGTCCCGTCCCCTAATCCTAACCCTAGCCCGAACCCTAACCCTAACCCTTCCCCGAAGCCTGACCCTCACCCGTCCCCTAATCCTAACCCGTACGCTGACACTAACCCGCGCCCTCACACGTACTCTCCTCCTAAAGCGTTGTCGTACCCTCACCTGGACCCTAAACCGTCCCCGTCCCCTAACCCTAACCCTAGCCCGAACCCTAATCCTAACCCTTCCCCGAAGCCTGACCCTCACCCGTCCCCTAATCCTAACCCGTACGCTGACACTAACCCGCGCCCTCACACGTATGCTCCCCCTAAAGCGTTGTCGTACCCTCACCTGGACCCTAAACCGTCCCCGTCCCCTAACCCTAACCCTAGCCCGAACCCTAACCCTAACCCTTCCCCGAAGCCTGACCCTCACCCGTCCCCTAATCCTAACCCGTACGCTGACACTAACCCGCGCCCTCACACGTACGCTCCCCCTAAAGCGTTGTCGTACCCTCACCTGGACCCTAAACCGTCCCCGTCCCCTAACCCTAACCCTAGCCCGAACCCTAACCCTAACCCTTCCCCGAAGCCTGACCCTCACCCGTCCCCTAATCCTAACCCGTACGCTGACACTAACCCGCGCCCTCACACGTACGCTCCCCCTAAAGCGTTGTCGTACCCTCACCTGGACCCTAAACCGTCCCCGTCCCCTAACCCTAACCCTAGCCCGAACCCTAATCCTAACCCTTCCCCGAAGCCTGACCCTCACCCGTCCCCTAATCCTAACCCGTACGCTGACACTAACCCGCGCCCTCACACGAACGCTCCCCCTAAAGCGTTGTCGTACACTCACCTGGACCCTAAACCATCCCCGTCCCCTAACCCTAACCGTAGTCCGAACCCTAACCCTAACCCTTCCCCGAAGCCTGACCCTCACCCGTCCCCTAATCCTAACCCGTACGCTGACACTAACCCGCGCCCTCACACGTACGCTCCCCCTAAAGCGTTGTCGTACCCTCACCTGGACCCTAAACCGTCCCCGTCCCCTAACCGTAACCCTAGCCCGAACCCTAACCCTAACCCTTCCCCGAAGCCTGACCCTCACCCGTCCCCTAATCCTAACCCGTACGCTGACACTAACCCGCGCCCTCACACGTACGCTCCCCCTAAAGCGTTGTCGTACCCTCACCTGGACCCTAAACCGTCCCCGTCCCCTAACCCTAACCCTAGCCCGAACCCTAACCCTAACCCTTCCCCGAAGCCTGACCCTCACCCGTCCCATAATCCTAACCCGTACGCTGACACTAACCCGCGCCCTCACACGTACGCTCCCCCTAAAGCGTTGTCGTACCCTCACCTGGACCCTAAACCGTCCCCGTCCCCTAACCCTAACCCTAGCCCGAACCCTAACCCTAACCCTTCCCCGAAGCCTGACCCTCACCCGTCCCCTAATCCTAACCCGTACGCTGACACTAACCCGCGCCCTCACACGTACGCTCCCCCTAAAGCGTTTTCTTACCCTCACCTGGACCCTAAACCGTCCCCGTCCCCTAACCCTAACCCTAGCCCAAACCCTAACCCTAACCCTTCCCCGAAGCCTGACCCTCACCCGTCCCCTAATCCTAACCCGTACGCTGACACTAACCCGCGCCCTAACACGTACGCTCCCCCTAAAGCGTTGTCGTACCCTCACCTGGACCCTAAACCGTCCCCGTCCCCTAACCCTAACCCTAGCCCGAACCCTAACCCTAACCCTTCCCCGAAGCCTGACCCTCACCCGTCCCCTAATCCTAACCCATACGCTGACACTAACACGCGCCCTCACACGTACGCTCCCCCTAAAGCGTTGTCGTACCCTCACCTGGACCCTAAACCGTCCCCGTCCCCTAACCCTAACCCTAGCCCGAACCCTAACCCTAACCCTTCCCCGAAGCCTGACCCTCACCCGTCCCCTAATCCTAACACGTACGCTGACACTAACCCGCGCCCTCACACGTACGCTCCCCCTAAAGCGTTGTCGTACCCTCACCTGGACCCTAAACCGTCCCCGTCCCCTAACCCTAACCCTAGCCCGAACCCTAACCCTAACCCTTACCCGAAGCCTGACCCTCACCCGTCCCCTAATCCTAACCCGTACGCTGACACTAACCCGCGCCCTCACACGTACGCTCCCCCTAAAGCGTTGTCGTACCCTCACCTGGACCCTAAACCGTCCCCGTCCCCTAACCCTAACCCTAGCCCGAACCCTAACCCTAACCCTTCCCCGAAGCCTGACCCTCACCCGTCCCCTAATCCTAACCCGTACGCTGACACTAACCCGCGCCCTCACACGTACGCTCCCCCTAAAGCGTTTTCTTACCCTCACCTGGACCCTAAACCGTCCCCGTCCCCTAACCCTAACCCTAGCCCGAACCCTAACCCTAACCCTTCCTCGAAGCCTGACCCTCACCCGTCCCATAATCCTAACACGTACGCTGACACTAACCCGCGCCCTCAAACGTACGCTCCCCCTAAAGCGTTGTCGTACCCTCACTTGGACCCTAAACCGTCCCCGTCCCCTAACCCTAACCCTAGCCCGAACCCTAACCCTAACCCTTACCCGAAGCCTGACCCTCACCCGTCCCCTAATCCTAACCCGTACGCTGACACTAACCCGCGCCCTCACACGTACGCTCCCCCTAAAGCGTTGTCGTACCCTCACCTGGACCCTAAACCGTCCCGTCCCCTAATCCTAACCCTAGCCCGAACCCTAACCCTAACCCTTCCCCGAAGCCTGACCCTCACCCGTCCCCTAATCCTAACCCGTACGCTGACACTAACCCGCGCCCTCACACGTACTCTCCTCCTAAAGCGTTGTCGTACCCTCACCTGGACCCTAAACCGTCCCCGTCCCCTAACCCTAACCCTAGCCCGAACCCTAATCCTAACCCTTCCCCGAAGCCTGACCCTCACCCGTCCCCTAATCCTAACCCGTACGCTGACACTAACCCGCGCCCTCACACGTACGCTCCCCCTAAAGCGTTGTCGTACCCTCACCTGGACCCTAAACCGTCCCCGTCCCCTAACCCTAACCCTAGCCCGAACCCTAACCCTAACCCTTCCCCGAAGCCTGACCCTCACCCGTCCCCTAATCCTAACCCGTACGCTGACACTAACCCGCGCCCTCACACGTACGCTCCCCCTAAAGCGTTGTCGTACCCTCACCTGGACCCTAAACCGTCCCCGTCCCCTAACCCTAACCCTAGCCCGAACCCTAACCCTAACCCTTCCCCGAAGCCTGACCCTCACCCGTCCCCTAATCCTAACCCGTACGCTGACACTAACCCGCGCCCTCACACGTACGCTCCCCCTAAAGCGTTGTCGTACCCTCACCTGGACCCTAAACCGTCCCCGTCCCCTAACCCTAACCCTAGCCCGAACCCTAACCCTAACCCTTCCCCGAAGCCTGACCCTCACCCGTCCCCTAATCCTAACCCGTACGCTGACACTAACCCGCGCCCTCACACGTACGCTCCCCCTAAAGCGTTGTCGTACCCTCACCTGGACCCTAAACCGTCCCCGTCCCCTAACCCTAACCCTAGCCCGAACCCTAACCCTAACCCTTCCCCGAAGCCTGACCCTCACCCGTCCCCTAATCCTAACCCGTACGCTGACACTAACCCGCGCCCTCACACGTACGCTCCCCCTAAAGCGTTGTCGTACCCTCACCTGGACCCTAAACCGTCCCCGTCCCCTAACCCTAACCCTAGCCCGAACCCTAACCCTAACCCTTCCCCGAAGCCTGACCCTCACCCGTCCCCTAATCCTAACCCGTACGCTGACACTAACCCGCGCCCTCACACGTACGCTCCCCCTAAAGCGTTGTCGTACCCTCACCTGGACCCTAAACCGTCCCCGTCCCCTAACCCTAACCCTAGCCCGAACCCTAACCCTAACCCTTCCCCGAAGCCTGACCCTCACCCGTCCCATAATCCTAACCCGTACGCTGACACTAACCCGCGCCCTCACACGTACGCTCCCCCTAAAGCGTTGTCGTACCCTCACCTGGACCCTAAACCGTCCCCGTCCCCTAACCCTAACCCTAGCCCGAACCCTAACCCTAACCCTTCCCCGAAGCCTGACCCTCACCCGTCCCCTAATCCTAACCCGTACGCTGACACTAACCCGCGCCCTCACACGTACGCTCCCCCTAAAGCGTTTTCTTACCCTCACCTGGACCCTAAACCGTCCCCGTCCCCTAACCCTAACCCTAGCCCGAACCCTAACCCTAACCCTTCCCCGAAGCCTGACCCTCACCCGTCCCCTAATCCTAACCCGTACGCTGACACTAACCCGCGCCCTAACACGTACGCTCCCCCTAAAGCGTTGTCGTACCCTCACCTGGACCCTAAACCGTCCCCGTCCCCTAACACTAACCCTAGCCCGAACCCTAACCCTAACCCTTCCCCGAAGCCTGACCCTCACCCGTCCCCTAATCCTAACCCGTACGCTGACACTAACCCGCGCCCTCGCACGTACGCTCCCCCTAAAGCGTTGTCGTACCCTCACCTGGACCCTAAACCGTCCCCGTCCCCTAACCCTAACCCTAGCCCGAACCCTAACCCTAACCCTTCCCCGAAGCCTGACCCTCACCCGTCCCCTAATCCTAACACGTACGCTGACACTAACCCGCGCCCTCACACGTACGCTCCCCCTAAAGCGTTGTCGTACCCTCACCTGGACCCTAAACCGTCCCCGTCCCCTAACCCTAACCCTAGCCCGAACCCTAACCCTAACCCTTCTCCGAAGCCTGACCCTCACCCGTCCCCTAATCCTAACCCGTACGCTGACACTAACCCGCGCCCTCACACTTACGCTCCCCCTAAAGCGTTGTCGTACCCTCACCTGGACCCTAAACCGTCCCCGTCCCCTAACCCTAACCCTAGTCCGAACCCTAACCCTAACCCTTCCCCGAAGCCTGACCCTCACCCGTCCCCTAATCCTAACATGTATGCTGATACTAACGCGCGCCCTCACACGTACGCTCCCCCTAAAGCGTTGTCGTACCCTCACCTGGACCCTAAACCGTCCCCGTCCCCTAACCCTAACCCTAGCCCGAACCCTAACCCTAACCCTTCCCCGAAGCCTGACCCTCACCCGTCCCCTAATCCTAACCCGTACGCTGACACTAACCTGCGCCCTCACACGTACGCTCCCCCTAAAGCGTTGTCGTACCCTCACCTGGACCCTAAACCGTCCCCGTCCCCTAACCCTAACCCTAGCCCGAACCCTAACCCTAACCCTTCCCCGAAGCCTGACCCTCACCCGTCCCCTAATCCTAACCCGTACGCTGACACTAACCCGCGCCCTCACACGTACGCTCCCCCAAAGCGTTGTCGTACCCTCACCTGGACCCTAAACCGTCCCCGTCCCCTAACCCTAACCCTAGCCCGAACACTAACCCTCACCCTTCCCCGAAGCCTGACCCTCACCCGTCCCCTAATCGTAACCCGTACGCTGACACTAACCAGCGCGCTCACACGTACGCTCCCCCTAAAGCGTTGTCGTACCCTCACCTGGACCCTAAACCGTCCCCGTCCCCTAACCCTAACCCTAGCCCGAACCCTAACCCTAACCCTTCCCCGAAGCCTGACCCTCACCCGTCCCCTAATCCTAACCCGTACGCTGACACTAACCCGCGCCCTCACACGTACGCTCCCCCTAAAGCGTTGTCGTACCCTCACCTGGACCCTAAACCGTCCCCGTCCCCTAACCCTAACCCTAGCCCGAACCCTAACCCTAACCCTTCCCCGAAGCCTGACCCTCACCCGTCCCCTAATCCTAACCCGTACGCTGACACTAACCCGCGCCCTCACACGTACGCTCCCCCTAAAGCGTTGTCGTACCCTCACCTGGACCCTAAACCGTCCCGTCCCGTCCCCTAACCCTAACCCTAGCCCGAACCCTAACCCTAACCCTTCCCCGAAGCCTGACCCTCACCCGTCCCCTAATCCTAACCCGTACGCTGACACTAACCCGCGCCCTCACACGTACGCTCCCCGTAAAGCGTTGTCGTACCCTCACCTGGACCCTAAACCGTCCCCGTCCCCTAACCCTAACCCTAGCCCGAACCCTAATCCTAACCCTTCCCCGAAGCCTGACCCTCACCCGTCCCCTAATCCTAACCCGTACGCTGACACTAACCCGCGCCCTCACACGTACGCTCCCCCTAAAGCGTTTTCTTACCCTCACCTGGACCCTAAACCATCCCCGTCCCCTAACCCTAACCCTAGCCCGAACCCTAACCCTAACCCTTCCCCGAAGCCTGACCCTCACCCGTCCCCTAATCCTAACCCGTACGCTGACACTAACCCGCGCCCTAACACGTACGCTCCCCCTAAAGCGTTGTCGTACCCTCACCTGGACCCTAAACCGTCCCCGTCCCCTAACACTAACCCTAGCCCGAACCCTAACCCTAACCCTTCCCCGAAGCCTGACCCTCACCCGTCCCCTAATCCTAACCCGTACGCTGACACTAACACGCGCCCTCACACGTACGCTCCCCCTAAAGCGTTGTCGTACCCTCACCTGGACCCTAAACCGTCCCCGTCCCCTAACCCTAACCCTAGCCCGAACCCTAACCCTAACCCTTCCCCGAAGCCTGACCCTCACCCGTCCCCTAATCCTAACACGTACGCTGACACTAACCCGCGCCCTCACACGTACGCTCCCCCTAAAGCGTTGTCGTACCCTCACCTGGACCCTAAACCGTCCCCCTCCCCTAACCCTAACCCTAGCCCGAACCCTAACCCTAACCCTTCTCCGAAGCCTGACCCTCACCCGTCCCCTAATCCTAACCCGTACGCTGACACTAACCCGCGCCCTCACACTTACGCTCCCCCTAAAGCGTTGTCGTACCCTCACCTGGACCCTAAACCGTCCCCGTCCCCTAACCCTAACCCTAGTCCGAACCCTAACCCTAACCCTTCCCCGAAGCCTGACCCTCACCCGTCCCCTAATCCTAACATGTATGCTGACACTAACGCGCGCCCTCACACGTACGCTCCCCCTAAAGCGTTGTCGTACCCTCACCTGGACCCTAAACCGTCCCCGTCCCCTAACCCTAACCCTAGCCCGAACCCTAACCCTAACCCTTCCCCGAAGCCTGACCCTCACCCGTCCCCTAATCCTAACCCGTACGCTGACACTAACCTGCGCCCTCACACGTACGCTCCCCCTAAAGCGTTGTCGTACCCTCACCTGGACCCTAAACCGTCCCCGTCCCCTAACCCTAACCCTAGCCCGAACCCTAACCCTAACCCTTCCCCGAAGCCTGACCCTCACCCGTCCCCTAATCCTAACCCGTACGCTGACACTAACCCGCGCCCTCACACGTACGCTCCCCCAAAGCGTTGTCGTACCCTCACCTGGACCCTAAACCGTCCCCGTCCCCTAACCCTAACCCTAGCCCGAACACTAACCCTCACCCTTCCCCGAAGCCTGACCCTCACCCGTCCCCTAATCGTAACCCGTACGCTGACACTAACCAGCGCGCTCACACGTACGCTCCCCCTAAAGCGTTGTCGTACCCTCACCTGGACCCTAAACCGTCCCCGTCCCCTAACCCTAACCCTAGCCCGAACCCTAACCCTAACCCTTCCCCGAAGCCTGACCCTCACCCGTCCCCTAATCCTAACCCGTACGCTGACACTAACCCGCGCCCTCACACGTACGCTCCCCCTAAAGCGTTGTCGTACCCTCACCTGGACCCTAAACCGTCCCCGTCCCCTAACCCTAACCCTAGCCCGAACCCTAACCCTAACCCTTCCCCGAAGCCTGACCCTCACCCGTCCCCTAATCCTAACCCGTACGCTGACACTAACCCGCGCCCTCACACGTACGCTCCCCCTAAAGCGTTGTCGTACCCTCACCTGGACCCTAAACCGTCCCGTCCCCTAACCCTAACCCTAGCCCGAACCCTAACCCTAACCCTTCCCCGAAGCCTGACCCTCACCCGTCCCCTAATCCTAACCCGTACGCTGACACTAACCCGCGCCCTCACACGTACGCTCCCCGTAAAGCGTTGTCGTACCCTCACCTGGACCCTAAACCGTCCCCGTCCCCTAACCCTAACCCTAGCCCGAACCCTAATCCTAACCCTTCCCCGAAGCCTGACCCTCACCCGTCCCCTAATCCTAACCCTTACGCTGACACTAACCCGCGCCCTCACACGTACGCTCCCCCTAAAGCGTTGTCGTACCCTCACCTGGACCCTAAACCGTCCCCGTCCCCTAACCCTAACCCTAGCCCGAACCCTAACCCTAACCCTTCCCCGAAGCCTGACCCTCACCCGTCCCCTAATCCTAACCCGTACGCTGACACTAACCCGCGCCCTCACACGTACGCTCCCCCTAAAGCGTTGTCGTACCCTCACCTGGACCCTAAACCGTCCCCGTCCCCTAACCCTAACCCTAGCCCGAACCCTAACCCTAACCCTTCCCCGAAGCCTGACCCTCACCCGTCCCCTAATCCTAACCCGTACGCTGACACTAACCCGCGCCCTCACACGTACGCTCCCCCTGAAGCGTTGTCGTACCCTCACCTGGACCCTAAACCGTCCCCGTCCCCTAACCCTAACCCTAGCCCGAACCCTAACCCTAAACCTTCCCCGAAGCCTGACCCTCACCCGTCCCCTAATCCTAACCCGTACGCTGACACTAACCCGCGCCCTCACACGTACGCTCCCCCTAAAGCGTTGTCGTACCCTCACCTGGACCCTAAACCGTCCCCGTCCCCTAACCCTAACCCTAGCCCGAACCCTAACCCTAACCCTTCCCTGAAGCCTGATCCTCACCCGTCCCCTGATCCTAACCCGTACGCTGACACTGACCTGCGCCCTCACACGTACGCTCCCCCTAAAGCGTTGTCGTACCCTCACCTGGACCCTAAACCGTCCCCGTCCCCTAACCCTAACCCTAGCCCGAACCCTAAACCTAATCCTTCCCCGAAGCCTGACCCTCACCCGTCCCCTAATCCTAACCCGTACGCTGACACTAACCCGCGCCCTCACACGTACGCTCCCCCTAAAGCGTTATCGTACCCTCACCTGGACCCTAAACCGTCCCCGTCCCCTAACCCTAACCCTAGCCCGAACCCTAACCCTAACCCTTCCCCGAAGCCTGACCCTCACCCGTCCCCTAATCCTAACCCGTACGCTGACACTAACCCGCGCCCTCACACGTACGCTCCCCCTAAAGCGTTGTCGTACCCTCACCTGGACCCTAAACCGTCCCCGTACCCTAACCCTAACCCTAGCCCGAACCCTAACCCTAACCCTTCCCCGAAGACTGACCCTCACCCGTCCCCTAATCCTAATCCGTACGCTGACACTAACCCGCGCCCTCACACGTACGCTCCCCCTAAAGCGTTGTCGTACCCTCACCTGGACCCTAAACCGTCCCCGTCCCCTAACCCTAACCCTAGCCTGAACCCTAACCCAAACACTTCCCCGAAGCCTGACCCTCACCCGTCCCCTAATCCTAAACCGTACGCTGACACTAACCCGCGCCCTCACACGGACGCTACCCCTAAAGCGTTGTCGTACCCTCACCTGGACCCTAAACCGTCCCCGTCCCCTAACCCTAACCCTAGCCCGAACACTAACCCTAAACCATCCCCGAAGCCTGACCCTCACCCGTCCCCTAATCCTAACCCGTACGCTGACACTAACCCGCGCCCTCACACGTACGCTCCCCCTAAAGCGTTGTCGTACCCTCACCTGGACCCTAAACCGTCCCCGTCCCCTAACCCTAACCCTAGCCCGAACCCTAACCCTAACCCTTCCCCGAAGCCTGACCCTCACCCGTCCCCTAATCCTAACCCGTACGCTGACACTAACCCGCGCCCTCACACGTACGCTCCACCTAAAGCGTTGTCGTACCCTCACCTGGACCCTAAACCGTCCCCGTCCCCTAACCCTAACCCTAGTCCGAACCCTAACCCTAACCCTTCCCCGAAGCCTGACCCTCACCCGTCCCCTAATCCTAACCCGTACGCTGACACTAACCCGCGCCCTCACACGTACGCTCCCCCTAAAGCGTTGTCGTACCCTCACCTGGACCCTAAACCGTACCCGTACCCTAACCCTAACCCTAGCCCGAACCCTAACCCTAACCCTTCCCCGAAGCCTGACCCTCACCCGTCCCATAATCCTAACCCGTACGCTGACACTAACCCGCGCCCTCACACGTACACTCCCCCTAAAGCGTTGTCGTACCCTCACCTGGACCCTAAACCGTCCCCGTCCCCTAACCCTAACCCTAGCCCGAACCCTAACCCTAACCCTTCCCCGAAGCCTGACCCTCACCCGTCCCCTAATCCTAACCCGTACGCTGACACTAACCCGCGCCCTCACACGTACGCTCCCCCTAAAGCGTTTTCTTACCCTCACCTGGACCCTAAACCGTCCCCGTCCCCTAACCCTAACCCTAGCCCGAACCCTAACCCTAACCCTTCCCCGAAGCCTGACCCTCACCCGTCCCCTAATCCTAACCCGTACGCTGACACTAACCCGCGCCCTAACACGTACGCTCCCCCTAAAGCGTTGTTGTACCCTCACCTGGACCCTAAACCGTCCCCGTCCCCTAACCCTAACCCTAGCCCGAACCCTAACCCTAACCCTTCCCCGAAGCCTGACCCTCACCCGTCCCCTAATCCTAACCCGTACGCTGACACTAACACGCGCCCTCACACGTACGCTCCCCCTAAAGCGTTGTCGTACCCTCACCTGGACCCTAAACCGTCCCCGTCCCCTAAACCTAACCCTAGCCCGAACCCTAACCCTAACCCTTCCCCGAAGCCTGACCCTCACCCGTCCCCTAATCCTAACACGTACGCTGACACTAACCCGCGCCCTCACACGTACGCTCCCCCTAAAGCGTTGTCGTACCCTCACCTGGACCCTAAACCGTCCCCGTCCCCTAACCCTAACCCTAGCCCGAACCCTAACCCTAACCCTTCCCCGAAGCCTGACCCTCACCCGTCCCCTAATCCTAACCCGTACGCTGACACTAACCCGCGCCCTCACACTTACGCTCCCCCTAAAGCGTTGTCGTACCCTCACCTGGACCCTAAACCGTCCCCGTCCCCTAACCCTAACCCTAGTCCGAACCCTAACCCTAACCCTTCCCCGAAGCCTGACCCTCACCCGTCCCCTAATCCTAACATGTATGCTGACACTAACGCGCGCCCTCACACGTACGCTCCCCCTAAAGCGTTGTCGTACCCTCACCTGGACCCTAAACCGTCCCCGTCCCCTAACCCTAACCCTAGCCCGAACCCTAACCCTAACCCTTCCCCGAAGCCTGACCCTCACCCGTCCCCTAATCCTAACCCGTACGCTGACACTAACCCGCGCCCTCACACGTACGCTCCCCCTAAAGCGTTGTCGTACCCTCACCTGGACCCTAAACCGTCCCCGTCCCCTAACCCTAACCCTAGCCCGAACCCTAACCCTAACCCTTCCCCGAAGCCTGACCCTCACCCGTCCCCTAATCCTAACCCGTACGCTGACACTAACCCGCGCCCTCACACGTACGCTCCCCCTAAAGCGTTGTCGTACCCTCACCTAGACCCTAAACCGTCCCCGTCCCCTAACCCTAACCCTAACCCGAACCCTAACCCTAACCCTTCCCCGAAGACTGACCCTCACCCGTCCCCTAATCCTAACCCGTACGCTGACACTAACCCGCGCCCTCACACGTACGCTCCCCCAAAGCGTTGTCGTACCCTCACCTGGACCCTAAACCGTCCTCGTCCCCTAACCCTAACCCTAGCCCGAACACTAACCCTCACCCTTCCCCGAAGCCTGACCCTCACCCGTCCCCTAATCGTAACCCGTACGCTGACACTAACCAGCGCGGTCACACGTACGCTCCCCCTAAAGCGTTGTCGTACCCTCACCTGGACCCTAAACCGTCCCCGTCCCCTAACCCTAACCCTAGCCCGAACCCTAACCCTAACCCTTCCCCGAAGCCTGACCCTCACCCGTCCCCTAATCCTAACCCGTACGCTGACACTAACCCGCGCCCTCACACGTACGCTCCCCCTAAAGCGTTGTCGTACCCTCACCTGGACCCTAAACCGTCCCCGTCCCCTAACCCTAACCCTAGCCCGAACCCTAACCCTAACCCTTCCCCGAAGCCTGACCCTCACCCGTCCCCTAATCCTAACCCGTACGCTGACACTAACCCGCGCCCTCACACGTACGCTCCCCCTAAAGCGTTGTCGTACCCTCACCTGGACCCTAAACCGTCCCGTCCCCTAACCCTAACCCTAGCCCGAACCCTAACCCTAACCCTTCCCCGAAGCCTGACCCTCACCCGTCCCCTAATCCTAACCCGTACGCTGACACTAACCCGCGCCCTCACACGTACGCTCCCCGTAAAGCGTTGTCGTACCCTCACCTGGACCCTAAACCGTCCCCGTCCCCTAACCCTAACCCTAGCCCGAACCCTAATCCTAACCCTTCCCCGAAGCCTGACCCTCACCCGTCCCCTAATCCTAACCCTTACGCTGACACTAACCCGCGCCCTCACACGTACGCTCCCCCTAAAGCGTTGTCGTACCCTCACCTGGACCCTAAACCGTCCCCGTCCCCTAACCCTAACCCTAGCCCGAACCCTAACCCTAACCCTTCCCCGAAGCCTGACCCTCACCCGTCCCCTAATCCTAACCCGTACGCTGACACTAACCCGCGCCCTCACACGTACGCTCCCCCTGAAGCGTTGTCGTACCCTCACCTGGACCCTAAACCGTCCCCGTCCCCTAACCCTAACCCTAGCCCGAACCCTAACCCTAAACCTTCCCCGAAGCCTGACCCTCACCCGTCCCCTAATCCTAACCCGTACGCTGACACTAACCCGCGCCCTCACACGTACGCTCCCCCTAAAGCGTTGTCGTACCCTCACCTGGACCCTAAACCGTCCCCGTCCCCTAACCCTAACACTAGCCCGAACCCTAATCCTAACCCTTCCCCGAAGCCTGACCCTCACCCGTCCCCTAATCCTAACCCTTACGCTGACACTAACCCGCGCCCTCACACGTACGCTCCCCCTAAAGCGTTGTCGTACCCTCACCTGGACCCTAAACCGTCCCCGTCCCCTAACCCTAACCCTAGCCCGAACCCTAACCCTAACCCTTCCCCGAAGCCTGACCCTCACCCGTCCCCTAATCCTAACCCGTACGCTGACACTAACCCGCGCCCTCACACGTACGCTCCCCCTGAAGCGTTGTCGTACCCTCACCTGGACCCTAAACCGTCCCCGTCCCCTAACCCTAACCCTAGCCCGAACCCTAACCCTAAACCTTCCCCGAAGCCTGACCCTCACCCGTCCCCTAATCCTAACCCGTACGCTGACACTAACCCGCGCCCTCACACGTACGCTCCCCCTAAAGCGTTGTCGTACCCTCACCTGGACCCTAAACCGTCCCCGTCCCCTAACCCTAACCCTAGCCCGAACCCTAACACTAACCCTTCCCCGAAGCCTGATCCTCACCCGTCCCCTGATCCTAACCCGTACGCTGACACTAACCTGCGCCCTCACACGTACGCTCCCCCTAAAGCGTTGTCGTACCCTCACCTGGACCATAAACCGTCCCCGTCCCCTAACCCTAACCCTAGCCCGAACCCTAAACCTAACCCTTCCCCGAAGCCTGACCCTCACCCGTCCCCTAATCCTAACCCGTACGCTGACACTAACCCGCGCCCTCACACGTACGCTCCCCCTAAAGCGTTATCGTACCCTCACCTGGACCCTAAACCGTCCCCGTCCCCTAACCCTAACCCTAGCCCGAACCCTAACCCTAACCCTTCCCCGAAGCCTGACCCTCACCCGTCCCCTAATCCTAACCCGTACGCTGACACTAACCCGCGCCCTCACACGTACGCTCCCCCTAAAGCGTTGTCGTACACTCACCTGGACCCTAAACCGTCCCCGTCCCCTAACCCTAACCCTAGCCCGAACCCTAACCCTAACCCTTCCCCGAAGCCTGACCCTCACCCGTCCCCTAATCCTAACCCGTACGCTGACACTAACACGCGCCCTCACACGTACGCTCCCCCTAAAGCGTTGTCGTACCCTCACCTGGACCCTAAACCGTCCCCGTCCCCTAACCCTAACCCTAGCCCGAACCCTAACCCTAACCCTTCCCCGAAGCCTGACCCTCACCCGTCCCCTAATCCTAACCCGTACGCTGACACTAAAACACGCCCTCACACGTACGCTCCCCCTAAAGCGTTGTCGTACCCTCACCTGGACCCTAAACCGTCCCCGTCCCCTAACCCTAACCCTAGCCCGAACCCTAACCCTAACCCTTCCCCGAAGCCTGACCCTCACCCGTCCCCTAATCCTAACACGTACGCTGACACTAACCCGCGCCCTCACACGTACGCTCCCCCTAAAGCGTTGTCGTACCCTCACCTGGACCCTAAACCGTCCCCGTCCCCTAACCCTAACCCTAGCCCGAACCCTAACCCTAACCCTTCCCCGAAGCCTGACCCTCACCCGTCCCCTAATCCTAACCCGTACGCTGACACTAACCCGCGCCCTCACACTTACGCTCCCCCTAAAGCGTTGTCGTACCCTCACCTGGACCCTAAACCGTCCCCGTCCCCTAACCCTAACCCTAGCCCGAACCCTAACCCTAACCCTTCCCCGAAGCCTGACCCTCACCCGTCCCCTAATCCTAACCCGTACGCTGACACTAACCCGCGCCCTCACACTTACGCTCCCCCTAAAGCGTTGTCGTACCCTCACCTGGACCCTAAACCGTCCCCGTCCCCTAACCCTAACCCTAGCCCGAACCCTAACCCTAACCCTTCCCCGAAGCCTGACCCTCACCCGTCCCCTAATCCTAACCCGTACGCTGACACTAACCCGCGCCCTCACACGTACGCTCCCCCTAATGCGTTGTCGTACCCTCACCTGGACCCTAAACCGTCCCCGTCCCCTAACCCTAACCCTAGCCCGAACCCTAACCCTAACCCTTCCCCGAAGCCTGACCCTCACCCGTCCCCTAATCCTAACCCGTACGCTGACACTAACCCGCGCCCTCACACGTACGCTCCCCCTAAAGCGTTGTCGTACCCTCACCTGGACCCTAAACCGTCCCCGTCCCCTAACCCTAACCCTAGCCCGAACCCTAACCCTAACCCTTCCCCGAAGCCTGACCCTCACCCGTCCCCTAATCCTAACCCGTACGCTGACACTAACCAGCACCCTCACACGTACGCTCCCCCTAAAGCGTTGTCGTACCCTCACCTGGACCCTAAACCGTCCCCGTCCCCTAACCCTAACCCTAGCCCGAACCCTAACCCTAACCCTTACCCGAAGCCTGACCCTCACCCGTCCCCTAATCCTAACCCGTACGCTGACACTAACCCGCGCCCTCACACGTACGCTCCCCCTAAAGCGTTGTCGTACCCTCACCTGGACCCTAAACCGTCCCCGTCCCCTAACCCTAACCCTAGTCCGAACCCTAACCCTAACCCTTCCCCGAAGCCTGACCCTCACCCGTCCCCTAATCCTAACCCGTACGCTGACACTAACCCGCGCCCTCACACGTACGCTCCCCCTAAAGCGTTGTCGTACCCTCACCTGGACCCTAAACCGTCCCCGTCCCCTAACCCTAACCCTAGCCCGAACCCTAACCCTAACCCTTCCCCGAAGCCTGACCCTCACCCGTCCCCTAATCCTAACCCGTACACTGACACTAACACGCGCCCTCACACGTACGCTCCCCCTAAAGCGTTGTCGTACCCTCACCTGGACCCTAAACCGTCCCCGTCCCATAACCCTAACCCCAGCCCGAACCCTAACCCTAACCCTTCCCCGAAGCCTGACCCTCACCCGTCCCCTAATCCTAACCCGTACGCTGACACTAACCCGCGCCCTCACACGTACGCTCCCCCTAAAGCGTTGTCGTACCCTCACCTGGACCCTAAACCGTCCCCGTCCCCTAACCCTAACCCTAGCCCGAACCCTAACCCTAACCCTTCCCCGAAGCCTGACCCTCACCCGTCCCCTAATCCTAACCCGTACGCTGACACTAACACGCGCCCTCACACGTACGCTCCCCCTAAAGCGTTGTCGTACCCTCACCTGGACCCTAAACCGTCCCCGTCCCCTAACCCTAACCCTAGCCCGAACCCTAACCCTAACACTTCCCCGAAGCCTGACCCTCACCCGTCCCCTAATCCTAACCCGTACGCTGACACTAACCCGCGCCCTCACACGTACGCTCCCCCTAAAGCGTTGTCGTACCCTCAACTGGACCCTAAACCGTCCCCGTCCCCTAACCCTAACCCTAGCCCGAACCCTAACCCTAACCCTTCCCCGAAGCCTGACCCTCACCCGTCCCCTAATCCTAACCCGTACGCTGACACTAACCCGCGCCCTCACACGTACGCTCCCCCTAAAGCGTTGTCGTACCCTCACCTGGACCCTAAACCGTCCCCGTCCCTTAAACCTAACCCTAGCCCGACCCCTAACCCTAACCCTTCCCCGAAGCCTGACCCTCACCCGTCCCCTAATCCTAACCCGTACGCTGACACTAACACACGCCCTCACATGTACGCTCTCCCTAAAGCGTTGTCGTACAGTCACCTGGACCCTAAACCGTCCCCGACCCCTAACCCTAACCCTAGCCCGAACCCTAACCCTAACCCTTCCCCGAAGCCTGACCCTCACCCGTCCCCTAATCCTAACCCGTACGCTGACACTAACCCGCGCCCTCACACATACGCTCCCCCTAAAGCGTTGTCGTACCCTCACCTGGACCCTAAACCGTCCCCGTCCCCTAACCCTAACCCTAGCCCGAACCCTAACCCTAACCCTTCCCCGAAGCCTGACCCTCACCCGTCCCCTAATCCTAACACGTACGCTGACACTAACCCGCGCCCTCACACGTACGCTCCCCCTAAAGCGTTGTCGTACCCTCACCTGGACCCTAAACCGTCCCGTCCCCTAACCCTAACCCTAGCCCGAACCCTAACCCTAACCCTTCCCCGAAGCCTGACCCTCACCCGTCCCCTAATCCTAACCCGTACGCTGACACTAACACGCGCCCTCACACGTACGCTCCCCCTAAAGCGTTGTTGTACCCTCACCTGGACCCTAAACCGTCCCCGTCCCCTAACCCTAACCCTAGCCCGAACCCTAACCCTAACCCTTCCCCGAAGCCTGACCCTCACCCGTCCCCTAATCCTAACCCGTACGCTGACACTAACCCGCGCCCTCACACGTACGCTCCCCCTAAAGCGTTGTCGTACCCTCACCTGGACCCTAAACCGTCCCCGTCCCCTAACCCTAACCCTAGCCCGAACCCTAACCCTAACCCTTCCCCGAAGCCTGACCCTCACCCGTCCCCTAATCCTAACCCGTATGCTGACACTAACCCGCGCCCTCACACGTACGCTCCCCCTAAAGCGTTGTCGTACCCTCACCTGGACCCTAAACCGTCCCCGTCCCCTAACCCTAACCCTAGCCCGAACCCTAACCCTAACCCTTCCCCGAAGCCTGACACTCACCCGTCCCCTAATCCTAACCCGTACGCTGACACTAACCCGCGCCCTCACACGTACGCTCCCCCTAAAGCGTTGTCGTACCCTCACCTGGACCCTAAACCGTCCCCGACCCTAACCCTAACCCTAGCCCGAACCCTAACCCTAACCCTTCCCCGAAGCCTGACCCTCACCCGTCCCCTAATCCTAACCCGTACGCTAACACTAACCCGCGCCCTCACACGTACGCTCCCCCTAAAACGTTGTCGTACCCTCACCTGGACCCTAAACCGTCCCGTCCCCTAATCCTAACCCTAGCCCGAACCCTAACCCTAACCCTTCTCCGAAGCCTGACCCTCACCCGTCCCCTAATCCTAACCCGTACGCTGACACTAACCCGCGCCCTCACACGTACTCTCCTCCTAAAGCGTTGTCGTACCCTCACCTGGACCCTAAACCGTCCCCGCCCCTAACCCTAACCCTAGCCCGAACCCTAATCCTAACCCTTCCCCGAAGCCTGACCCTCACCCGTCCCCTAATCCTAACCCGTACGCTGACATTAACCCGCGCCCTCACACGTACGCTCCCCCTAAAGCGTTGTCGTACCCTCACCTGGACCCTAAACCGTCCCCGTCACCTAACCCTAACCCTAGCCCGAACCCTAACCCTAACCCTTCCCCGAAGCCTGACCCTCACACGTCCCCTAATCCTAACCCGTACGCTGACACTAACCCGCGCCCTCACACGTACGCTCCCCCTAAAGCGTTGTCGTACCCTCACCTGGACCCTAAACCGTCCCCGTCCCCTAACCCTAACCCTAGCCCGAACCCTAACCCTAACCCTTCCCCGAAGCCAGACCCTCACCCGTCCCCTAATCATAACCCGTACGCTGACACTAATCCGCGCCCTCACACGTACACTCCCCCTGAAGCGTTGTCGTACCCTCACCTGGACCCTAAACCGTCCCCGTCCCCTAACCCTAACCCTAGCCCGAAACCTAACCCTAACCCTTCCCCGAAGCCTGACCCTCACCCATTCCCTAATCCTAACCCGTACGCTGACACTAACCCGTGCCCTCACACGTACGCTCCCCCTAAAGCGTTGTCGTACCCTCACCTGGACCCTAAACCGTCCCGTCCCCTAACCCTAACCCTAGCCCGAACCCTAACCCTAACCCTTCCCCGAAGCCTGACCCTCACCCGTCCCCTAATCCTAACCCGTACACTGACACTAACACGCGCCCTCACACGTACGCTCCCCCTAAAGCGTTGTTGTACCCTCACCTGGACCCTAAACCGTCCCCGTCCCCTAACCCTAACCCTAGCCCGAACCCTAACCCTAACCCTTCCCCGAAGCCTGACCCTCACCCGTCCCCTAATCCTAACCCGTACGCTGACACAAACCCGCGCCCTCACACGTACGCTCCCCCTAAAGCGTTGTCGTACCCTCACCTGGACCCTAAACCGTCCCCGTCCCCTAACCCTAACCCTAGCCCGAACCCTAACCCTAACCCTTCCCCGAAGCCTGACCCTCACCCGTCCCCTAATCCTAACCCGTGCGCTGACACTAACCCGAGCCCTCACACGTACGCTCCCCCTAAAGCGTTGTCGTACCCTCACCTGGACCCTAAACCGTCCCCGTCCCCTAACCCTAACCCTAGCCCGAACCCTAACCCTAACCCTTCCCCGAAGCCTGAACCTCTCCCGTCCCCTAATCCTAACACGTACGCTGACACTAACCCGCGCCCTCACACGTACGCTCCCCCTAAAGCGTTGTCGTACCCTCACCTGGACCCTAAACCGTCCCCGTCCCCTAACCCTAACCCTAGCCCGAACCCTAACCCTAACCCTTCCCCGAAGCCTGACCCTCACCCGTCCCCTAATCCTAACCCGTACGCTGACACTAACCCGCGCCCTCACACTTACGCTCCCCCTAAAGCGTTGTCGTACCCTCACCTGGACCCTAAACAGTCCCCGTCCCCTAACCCTAACCCTAGTCCGAACCCTAACCCTAACCCTTCCCCGAAGCCTGACCCTCACCCGTCCCCTAATCCTAACCCGTACGCTGACACTAACCCGCGCCCTCACACTTACGCTCCCCCTAAAGCGTTGTCGTACCCTCACCTGGACCCTAAACCGTCCCCGTCCCCTAACCCTAACCCTAGCCCGAACCCTAACCCTAACCCTTCCCCGAAGCCTGACCCTCACCCGTCCCCTAATCCTAACCCGTACGCTGACACTAACCCGCGCCCTCACACGTACGCTCCCCCTAAAGCGTTGTCGTACCCTCACCTGGACCCTAAACTGTCCCCGTACCCTAACCCTAACCCTAGCCCGAACCTTAACCCTAACACTTCCCCGAAGCCTGACCCTCACCCGTCCCATAATCCTAACCCGTACGCTGACACTAACCCGCGCCCTCACACGTACGCTCCCCCTAAAGCGTTGTCGTACCCTCACCTGGACCCTAAACCGTCCCCGTCCCCTAACCCTAACCCTAGCCCGAACCCTAACCCTAACCCTTCCCCGAAGCCTGACCCTCACCCGTCCCCTAATCCTAACCCGTACGCTGACACTAACCCGCGCCCTCACACGTACGCTCCCCCTAAAGCGTTGTCGTACCCTCACCTGGACCCTAAACCGTCCCCGTCCCATAACCCTAACCCTAGCCCGAACCCTAACCCTAACCCTTCCCCGAAGCCTGACCCTCACCCGTCCCCTAATCCTAACCCGTACGCTGACACTAACCCGCGCCCTCACACGTACGCTCCCCCTAAAGCGTTGTCGTACCCTCACCTGGACCCTAAACCGTCCCCGTCCCCTAACCCTAACCCTAGCCCGAACCCTAACCCTAACCCTTCCCCAAAGCCTGACCCTCACCCGTCCCCTAATCCTAACCCGTACGCTGACACTAACACGCGCCCTCACACGTACGCTCCCCCTAAAGCGTTGTCGTACCCTCACCTGGACCCTAAACCGTCCCCGTCCCCTAACCCTAACCCTAGCCCGAACCCTAACCCTTCCCCGAAGCCTGACCCTCACCCGTCCCCTAATCCTAACACGTACGCTGACACTAACCCGCGCCCTCACACGTACGCTCCCCCTAAAGCGTTGTCGTACCCTCACCTGGACCCTAAACCGTCCCCGTCCCCTAACCCTAACCCTAGCCCGAACCCTAACCCTAACCCTTCCCCGAAGCCTGACCCTCACCCGTCCCCTAATTCTAACCCGTACGCTGACACTAACCCGCGCCCTCACACTTACGCTCCCCCTAAAGCGTTGTCGTACCCTCACCTGGACCCTAAACCGTCCCCGTCCCCTAACCCTAACCCTAGTCCGAACCCTAACCCTAACCCTTCCCCGAAGCCTGACCCTCACCCGTCCCCTAATCCTAACATGTACGCTGACACTAACCCGCGCCCTCACACGTACGCTCCCCCTAAAGCGTTGTCGTACCCTCACCTGGACCCTAAACCGTCCCCGTCCCCTAACCCTAACCCTAGCCCGAACCCTAACCCTAACTCTTCCCCGAAGCCTGACCCTCACCCGAACCCTAATCCTAACCCGTACGCTGACACTAACCTGCGCCCTCACACGTACGCTCCCCCTAAAGCGTTGTCGTACCCTCACCTGGACCCTAAACCATCCCCGTCCCCTAACCCTAACCCTAGCCCGAACCCTAACCCTAACCCTTCCCGAAGCCTGACCCTCACCCGTCCCCTAATCCTAACCCGTACGCTGACACTAACCCGCGCCCTCACACGTACGCTCCCCCTAAAGCGTTGTCGTACCCTCACCTGGACCCTAAACCGTCCCCGTCCCCTAACCTTAACCCTAGCCCGAACCCTAACCCTAACCCTTCCCCGAAGCCTGACCCTCACCCGTCCCCTAATCCTAACCCGTACGCTGACACTAACCCGCGCCCTCACACGTACGCTCCCCCTAAAGCGTTGTCGTACCCTCACCTGGACCCTAAACCGTCCCCGTCCCCTAACCCTAACCCTAGTCCGAACCCTAACCCTAACCCTTCCCCGAAGCCTGACCCTCACCCGTCCCCTAATCCTAACCCGTACGCTGACACTAACCCGCGCCCTCACACGTACGCTCCCCCTAAAGCGTTGTCGTACCCTCACCTGGACCCTATACCGTCCCCGTCCCCTAACCCTAACCCTAGCCCGAACCCTAACCCTAACCCTTCCCCGAAGCCTGACCCTCACCCGTCCCCTAATCCTAACCCGTACGCTGACACTAACACGCGCCCTCACACGTACGCTCCCCCTAAAGCGTTGTCGTACCCTCACCTGGACCCTAAACCGTCCCCGTCCCCTAACCCTAACCCTAGCCCGAACCCTAACCCTAACCCTTCCCCGAAGCCTGACCCTCACCCGTCCCCTAATCCTAACACGTACGCTGACACTAACCCGCGCCCTCACACGTACGCTCCCCCTAAAGCGTTGTCGTACCCTCACCTGGACCCTATACCGTCCCCGTCCCCTAACCCTAACCCTAGCCCAAACCCTAACCCTAACCCTTCCCCGAAGCCTGACCCTCACCCGTCCACTAATTCTAACCCGTACGCTGACACTAACCCGCGCCCTCACACTTACGCTCCCCCTAAAGCGTTGTCGTACCCTCACCTGGACCCTAAACCGTCCCCGTCCCCTAACCCTAACCCTAGTCCGAACCCTAACCCTAACCCTTCCCCGAAGCCTGACCCTCACCCGTCCCCTAATCCTAACATGTACGCTGACACTAACCCGCGCCCTCACACGTACGCTCCCCCTAAAGCGTTGTCGTACCCTCACCTGGACCCTAAACCGTCCCCGTCCCCTAACCCTAACCCTAGCCCGAACCCTAACCCTAACCCTTCCCCGAAGCCTGACCCTCACCCGTCCCCTAATCCTAACCCGTACGCTGACACTAACCCGCGCCCTCACACGTACGCTCCCCCTAAAGCGTTGTCGTACCCTCACCTGGACCCTAAACCGTCCCCGTCCCCTAACCCTAACCCTAGCCCGAACCCTAACCCTAACCCTTCCCCGAAGCCTGACACTCACCCGTCCCCTAATCCTAACCCGTACGCTGACACTAACCCGCGCCCTCACACGTACGCTCCCTCTAAAGCGTTGTCGTACCCTCACCTGGACCCTAAACCGTCCCCGTCCCCTAACCCTAACCCTAGCCCGAACCCTAACCCTAACCCTTCCCCGAAGCCTGACCCTCACCCGTCCCCTAATCCTAACCCGTACGCTGACACTAACCCGCGCCCTCACACGTACGCTCCCCCTAAAGCGTTGTCGTACCCTCACCTGGACCCTAAACCGTCCCCGTCCCTTAACCCTAACCCTAGCCCGAACCCTAACCCTAACCCTTCCCCGAAGCCTGACCCTCACCCGTCCCCTAATCCTAACCCGTACGCTGACACTAACACACGCCCTCACACGTACGCTCCCCCTAAAGCGTTGTCGTACACTCACCTGGACCCTAAACCGTCCCCGACCCCTAACCCTAACCCTAGCCCGAACCCTAACCCTAACACTTCCCCGAAGCCTGACCCTCACCCGTCCCCTAATCCTAACCCGTACGCTGACAGTAACCCGCGCCCTCACACGTACGCTCCCCCTAAAGCGTTGTCGTACCCTCACCTGGACCCTAAACCGTCCCCGTCCCCTAACCCTAACCCTAGCCCGAACCCTAACCCTAACCCTTCCCCGAAGCCTGACCCTCACCCGTCCCCTAATCCTAACCCGTACGCTGACACTAACCCGCGCCCTCACACGTACGCTCCCCCTAAAGCGTTGTCGTACCCTCACCTGGACCCTAAACCGTCCCCGTCCCCTAACCCTAACCCTAGCCCGAACCCTAACCCTAACCCTTCCCCGAAGCCTGACCCTCACCCGTCCCCTAATCCTAACCCGTGCGCTGACACTAACCCGAGCCCTCACACGTACGCTCCCCCTAAAGCGTTGTCGTACCCTCACCTGGACCCTAAACCGTCCCCGTCCCCTAACCCTAACCCTAGCCCGAACCCTAACCCTAACCCTTCCCCGAAGCCTGAACCTCTCCCGTCCCCTAATCCTAACACGTACGCTGACACTAACCCGCGCCCTCACACGTACGCTCCCCCTAAAGCGTTGTCGTACCCTCACCTGGACCCTAAACCGTCCCCGTCCCCTAACCCTAACCCTAGCCCGAACCCTAACCCTAACCCTTCCCCGAAGCCTGACCCTCACCCGTCCCCTAATCCTAACCCGTACGCTGACACTAACCCGCGCCCTCACACTTACGCTCCCCCTAAAGCGTTGTCGTACCCTCACCTGGACCCTAAACAGTCCCCGTCCCCTAACCCTAACCCTAGTCCGAACCCTAACCCTAACCCTTCCCCGAAGCCTGACCCTCACCCGTCCCCTAATCCTAACCCGTACGCTGACACTAACCCGCGCCCTCACACTTACGCTCCCCCTAAAGCGTTGTCGTACCCTCACCTGGACCCTAAACCGTCCCCGTCCCCTAACCCTAACCCTAGCCCGAACCCTAACCCTAACCCTTCCCCGAAGCCTGACCCTCACCCGTCCCCTAATCCTAACCCGTACGCTGACACTAACCCGCGCCCTCACACGTACGCTCCCCCTAAAGCGTTGTCGTACCCTCACCTGGACCCTAAACTGTCCCCGTACCCTAACCCTAACCCTAGCCCGAACCTTAACCCTAACACTTCCCCGAAGCCTGACCCTCACCCGTCCCATAATCCTAACCCGTACGCTGACACTAACCCGCGCCCTCACACGTACGCTCCCCCTAAAGCGTTGTCGTACCCTCACCTGGACCCTAAACCGTCCCCGTCCCCTAACCCTAACCCTAGCCCGAACCCTAACCCTAACCCTTCCCCGAAGCCTGACCCTCACCCGTCCCCTAATCCTAACCCGTACGCTGACACTAACCCGCGCCCTCACACGTACGCTCCCCCTAAAGCGTTGTCGTACCCTCACCTGGACCCTAAACCGTCCCCGTCCCATAACCCTAACCCTAGCCCGAACCCTAACCCTAACCCTTCCCCGAAGCCTGACCCTCACCCGTCCCCTAATCCTAACCCGTACGCTGACACTAACCCGCGCCCTCACACGTACGCTCCCCCTAAAGCGTTGTCGTACCCTCACCTGGACCCTAAACCGTCCCCGTCCCCTAACCCTAACCCTAGCCCGAACCCTAACCCTAACCCTTCCCCAAAGCCTGACCCTCACCCGTCCCCTAATCCTAACCCGTACGCTGACACTAACACGCGCCCTCACACGTACGCTCCCCCTAAAGCGTTGTCGTACCCTCACCTGGACCCTAAACCGTCCCCGTCCCCTAACCCTAACCCTAGCCCGAACCCTAACCCTTCCCCGAAGCCTGACCCTCACCCGTCCCCTAATCCTAACACGTACGCTGACACTAACCCGCGCCCTCACACGTACGCTCCCCCTAAAGCGTTGTCGTACCCTCACCTGGACCCTAAACCGTCCCCGTCCCCTAACCCTAACCCTAGCCCGAACCCTAACCCTAACCCTTCCCCGAAGCCTGACCCTCACCCGTCCCCTAATTCTAACCCGTACGCTGACACTAACCCGCGCCCTCACACTTACGCTCCCCCTAAAGCGTTGTCGTACCCTCACCTGGACCCTAAACCGTCCCCGTCCCCTAACCCTAACCCTAGTCCGAACCCTAACCCTAACCCTTCCCCGAAGCCTGACCCTCACCCGTCCCCTAATCCTAACATGTACGCTGACACTAACCCGCGCCCTCACACGTACGCTCCCCCTAAAGCGTTGTCGTACCCTCACCTGGACCCTAAACCGTCCCCGTCCCCTAACCCTAACCCTAGCCCGAACCCTAACCCTAACTCTTCCCCGAAGCCTGACCCTCACCCGAACCCTAATCCTAACCCGTACGCTGACACTAACCTGCGCCCTCACACGTACGCTCCCCCTAAAGCGTTGTCGTACCCTCACCTGGACCCTAAACCATCCCCGTCCCCTAACCCTAACCCTAGCCCGAACCCTAACCCTAACCCTTCCCGAAGCCTGACCCTCACCCGTCCCCTAATCCTAACCCGTACGCTGACACTAACCCGCGCCCTCACACGTACGCTCCCCCTAAAGCGTTGTCGTACCCTCACCTGGACCCTAAACCGTCCCCGTCCCCTAACCTTAACCCTAGCCCGAACCCTAACCCTAACCCTTCCCCGAAGCCTGACCCTCACCCGTCCCCTAATCCTAACCCGTACGCTGACACTAACCCGCGCCCTCACACGTACGCTCCCCCTAAAGCGTTGTCGTACCCTCACCTGGACCCTAAACCGTCCCCGTCCCCTAACCCTAACCCTAGTCCGAACCCTAACCCTAACCCTTCCCCGAAGCCTGACCCTCACCCGTCCCCTAATCCTAACCCGTACGCTGACACTAACCCGCGCCCTCACACGTACGCTCCCCCTAAAGCGTTGTCGTACCCTCACCTGGACCCTATACCGTCCCCGTCCCCTAACCCTAACCCTAGCCCGAACCCTAACCCTAACCCTTCCCCGAAGCCTGACCCTCACCCGTCCCCTAATCCTAACCCGTACGCTGACACTAACACGCGCCCTCACACGTACGCTCCCCCTAAAGCGTTGTCGTACCCTCACCTGGACCCTAAACCGTCCCCGTCCCCTAACCCTAACCCTAGCCCGAACCCTAACCCTAACCCTTCCCCGAAGCCTGACCCTCACCCGTCCCCTAATCCTAACACGTACGCTGACACTAACCCGCGCCCTCACACGTACGCTCCCCCTAAAGCGTTGTCGTACCCTCACCTGGACCCTATACCGTCCCCGTCCCCTAACCCTAACCCTAGCCCAAACCCTAACCCTAACCCTTCCCCGAAGCCTGACCCTCACCCGTCCACTAATTCTAACCCGTACGCTGACACTAACCCGCGCCCTCACACTTACGCTCCCCCTAAAGCGTTGTCGTACCCTCACCTGGACCCTAAACCGTCCCCGTCCCCTAACCCTAACCCTAGTCCGAACCCTAACCCTAACCCTTCCCCGAAGCCTGACCCTCACCCGTCCCCTAATCCTAACATGTACGCTGACACTAACCCGCGCCCTCACACGTACGCTCCCCCTAAAGCGTTGTCGTACCCTCACCTGGACCCTAAACCGTCCCCGTCCCCTAACCCTAACCCTAGCCCGAACCCTAACCCTAACCCTTCCCCGAAGCCTGACCCTCACCCGTCCCCTAATCCTAACCCGTACGCTGACACTAACCCGCGCCCTCACACGTACGCTCCCCCTAAAGCGTTGTCGTACCCTCACCTGGACCCTAAACCGTCCCCGTCCCCTAACCCTAACCCTAGCCCGAACCCTAACCCTAACCCTTCCCCGAAGCCTGACACTCACCCGTCCCCTAATCCTAACCCGTACGCTGACACTAACCCGCGCCCTCACACGTACGCTCCCTCTAAAGCGTTGTCGTACCCTCACCTGGACCCTAAACCGTCCCCGTCCCCTAACCCTAACCCTAGCCCGAACCCTAACCCTAACCCTTCCCCGAAGCCTGACCCTCACCCGTCCCCTAATCCTAACCCGTACGCTGACACTAACCCGCGCCCTCACACGTACGCTCCCCCTAAAGCGTTGTCGTACCCTCACCTGGACCCTAAACCGTCCCCGTCCCTTAACCCTAACCCTAGCCCGAACCCTAACCCTAACCCTTCCCCGAAGCCTGACCCTCACCCGTCCCCTAATCCTAACCCGTACGCTGACACTAACACACGCCCTCACACGTACGCTCCCCCTAAAGCGTTGTCGTACACTCACCTGGACCCTAAACCGTCCCCGACCCCTAACCCTAACCCTAGCCCGAACCCTAACCCTAACACTTCCCCGAAGCCTGACCCTCACCCGTCCCCTAATCCTAACCCGTACGCTGACAGTAACCCGCGCCCTCACACGTACGCTCCCCCTAAAGCGTTGTCGTACCCTCACCTGGACCCTAAACCGTCCCCGTCCCCTAACCCTAACCCTAGCCCGAACCCTAACCCTAACCCTTCCCCGAAGCCTGACCCTCACCCGTCCCCTAATCCTAACCCGTACGCTGACACTAACCCGCGCCCTCACACGTACGCTCCCCCTAAAGCGTTGTCGTACCCTCACCTGGACCCTAAACCGTCCCCGTCCCCTAACCCTAACCCTAGCCCGAACCCTAACCCTAACCCTTCCCCGAAGCCTGACCCTCACCCGTCCCCTAATCCTAACCCGTACGCTGACACTAACCCGCGCCCTCACACGTACGCTCCCCCTAAAGCGTTGTCGTACCCTCACCTGGACCCTAAACCGTCCCCGTCCCCTAACCCTAACCCTAGCCCGAACCCTAACCCTAACCCTTCCCCGAAGCCTGACCCTCACCCGTCCCCTAATCCTAACCCGTACGCTGACACTAACCCGCGCCCTCACACGTATGCTCCCCCTAAAGCGTTGTCGTACCCTCACCTGGACCCTAAACCGTCCCCGTCCCCTAACCCTAACCCTAGCCCGAACCCTAACCCTAACCCTTCCCCGAAGCCTGACCCTCACCCGTCCCCTAATCCTAACCCGTACGCTGACACTAACCCGCGCCCTCACACGTACGCTCCCCCTAAAGCGTTGTCGTACCCTCACCTGGACCCTAAACCGTCCCCGTCCCCTAACCCTAACCCTAGCCCGAACCCTAACCCTAACACTTCCCCGAAGCCTGACCCTCACCCGTCCCCTAATCCTAACCCGTACGCTGACACTAACCCGCGCCCTCACACGTACGCTCCCCCTAAAGCGTTGTCGTACCCTCACCTGGACCCTAAACCGTCCCCGTCCCCTAACCCTAACCCTAGCCCGAACCCTAACCCTAACCCTTCCCCGAAGCCTGACCCTCACCCGTCCCATAATCCTAACACGTACGCTGACACTAACCCGCGCCCTCAAACGTACACTCCCCCTAAAGCGTTGTCGTACCCTCACCTGGACCCTAAACCGTCCCCGTCCCCTAACCCTAACCCTAGCCCGAACCCTAACCCTAACCCTTCCCCGAAGCCTGACCCTCACCCGTCCCCTAATCCTAACCCGTACGCTAACACTAACCCACGCCCTCACACGTACGCTCCCCCTAAAGCGTTGTCGTACCCTCACCTGGACCCTAAACCGTCCCGTCCCCTAATCCTAACCCTAGCACGAACCCTAACCCTAACCCTTCCCCGAAGCCTGACCCTCACCCGTCCCCTAATCCTAACCCGTACGCTGACACTAACCCACGCCCTCACACGTACTCTCCTCCTAAAGCGTTGTCGTACCCTCACCTGGACCCTAAACCGTCCCCGTCCCCTAACCCTAACCCTAGCCCGAACCCTAATCCTAACCCTTCCCCGAAGCCTGACTCTCACCCGTCCCCTAATCCTAACCCGTACGCTGACACTAACCCGCGCCCTCACACGTACGCTCCCCCTAAAGCGTTGTCGTACCCTCACCTGGACCCTAAACCGTCCCCGTCACCTAACCCTAACCCTAGCCCGAACCCTAACCCTAACCCTTCCCCGAAGCCTGACCCTCACCCGTCCCCTAATCCTAACCCGTACGCTGACACTAACCCGCGCCCTCACACTTACGCTCCCCCTAAAGCGTTGTCGTACCCTCACCTGGACCCTAAACCGTCCCCGTCCCCTAACCCTAACCCTAGCCCGAACCCTAACCCTAACCCTTCCCCGAAGCCTGACCCTCACCCGTCCCCTAATCATAACCCGTACGCTGACACTAATCCGCGCCCTCACACTTACACTCCCCCTGAAGCGTTGTCGTACCCTCACCTGGACCCTAAACCGTCCCCGTCCCCTAACCCTAACCCTAGCCCGAACCCTAACCCTAACCCTTCCCCGAAGCCTGACCCTCACCCATTCCCTAATCCTAACCCGTACGCTGACACTAACCCGTGCCCTCACACGTACGCTCCCCCTAAAGCGTTGTCGTACCCTCACCTGGACCCTAAACCGTCCCCGTCCCCTAACCCTAACCCTAGCCCGAACCCTAACCCTAACCCTTCCCCGAAGCCTGACCCTCACCCGTCCCCTAATCCTAACCCGTACGCTGACACTAACCCGCGCCCTCACACGTACGCTCCCCCTAAAGCGTTGTCGTACCCTCACCTGGACCCTAAACCGTCCCCGTCCCCTAACCCTAACCCTAGCCCGAACCCTAACCCTAACCCTTCCCCGAAGCCTGACCCTCACCCGTCCCCTAATCCTAACCCGTACGCTGACACTAACCCGCGCCCTCACACGTACGCTCCCCCTAAAGCGTTGTCGTACCCTCACCTGGACCCTAAACCGTCCCCGTCCCCTAACCCTAACCCTAGCCCGAACCCTAACCCTAACCCTTCCCCGAAGCCTGACCCTCACCCGTCCCCTAATCCTAACCCGTACGCTGACACTAACCCGCGCCCTCACACGTACGCTCCCCCTAAAGCGTTGTCGTACCCTCACCTGGACCCTAAACCGTCCCCGTCCCCTAACCCTAACCCTAGCCCGAACCCTAACCCTAACCCTTCCCCGAAGCCTGACCCTCACCTGTCCCCTAATCCTAACCCGTACGCTGACACTAACCCGCGCCCTCACACGTACGCTCCCCCTAAAGCGTTGTCGTACCCTCACCTGGACCCTAAACCGTCCCCGTCCCCTAACCCTAACCCTAGCCCGAACCCTAACCCTAACACTTCCCCGAAGCCTGACCCTCACCCGTCCCCTAATCCTAACCCGTACGCTGACACTAACCCGCGCCCTCACACGTACGCTCCCCCTAAAGCGTTGTCGTACCCTCACCTGGACCCTAAACCGTCCCCGTCCCCTAACCCTAACCCTAGCCCGAACCCTAACCCTAACCCTTCCCCGAAGCCTGACCCTCACCCGTCCCATAATCCTAACACGTACGCTGACACTAACCCGCGCCCTCAAACGTACACTCCCCCTAAAGCGTTGTCGTACCCTCACCTGGACCCTAAACCGTCCCCGTCCCCTAACCCTAACCCTAGCCCGAACCCTAACCCTAACCCTTCCCCGAAGCCTGACCCTCACCCGTCCCCTAATCCTAACCCGTACGCTAACACTAACCCACGCCCTCACACGTACGCTCCCCCTAAAGCGTTGTCGTACCCTCACCTGGACCCTAAACCGTCCCGTCCCCTAATCCTAACCCTAGCACGAACCCTAACCCTAACCCTTCCCCGAAGCCTGACCCTCACCCGTCCCCTAATCCTAACCCGTACGCTGACACTAACCCGCGCCCTCACACGTACTCTCCTCCTAAAGCGTTGTCGTACCCTCACCTGGACCCTAAACCGTCCCCGTCCCCTAACCCTAACCCTATCCCGAACCCTAACCCTAACCCTTCCCCGAAGCCTGACCCTCACCCGTCCCCTAATCCTAACCCGTACGCTGACACTAACCCGCGCCCTCACACGTACGCTCCCCCTAAAGCGTTGTCGTACCCTCACCTGGACCCTAAACCGTCCCGTCCCCTAACCCTAACCCTAGCCCGAACCCTAACCCTAACCCTTCCCCGAAGCCTGACCCTCACCCGTCCCCTAATCCTAACCCGTACGCTGACACTAACCCGCGCCCTCACACGTACGCTCCCCCTAAAGCGTTGTCGTACCCTCACCTGGACCCTAAACCGTCCCCGTCCCCTAACCCTAACCCTAGCCCGAACCCTAACCCTAACCCTTCCCCGAAGCCTGACCCTCACCCGTCCCCTAATCCTAACCCGTACGCTGACACTAACCCGCGCCCTCACACGTACGCTCCCCCTAAAGCGTTGTCGTACCCTCACCTGGACCCTAAACCGTCCCCGTCCCCTAACCCTAACCCTAGCCCGAACCCTAACCCTAACACTTCCCCGAAGCCTGACCCTCACCCGTCCCCTAATCCTAACCCGTACGCTGACACTAACCCGCGCCCTCACACGTACGCTCCCCCTAAAGCGTTGTCGTACCCTCACCTGGACCCTAAACCGTCCCCGTCCCCTAACCCTAACCCTAGCCCGAACCCTAACCCTAACCCTTCCCCGAAGCCTGACCCTCACCCGTCCCATAATCCTAACACGTACGCTGACACTAACCCGCGCCCTCAAACGTACACTCCCCCTAAAGCGTTGTCGTACCCTCACCTGGACCCTAAACCGTCCCCGTCCCCTAACCCTAACCCTAGCCCGAACCCTAACCCTAACCCTTCCCCGAAGCCTGACCCTCACCCGTCCCCTAATCCTAACCCGTACGCTAACACTAACCCACGCCCTCACACGTACGCTCCCCCTAAAGCGTTGTCGTACCCTCACCTGGACCCTAAACCGTCCCGTCCCCTAATCCTAACCCTAGCACGAACCCTAACCCTAACCCTTCCCCGAAGCCTGACCCTCACCCGTCCCCTAATCCTAACCCGTACGCTGACACTAACCCGCGCCCTCACACGTACTCTCCTCCTAAAGCGTTGTCGTACCCTCACCTGGACCCTAAACCGTCCCCGTCCCCTAACCCTAACCCTATCCCGAACCCTAACCCTAACCCTTCCCCGAAGCCTGACCCTCACCCGTCCCCTAATCCTAACCCGTACGCTGACACTAACCCGCGCCCTCACACGTACGCTCCCCCTAAAGCGTTGTCGTACCCTCACCTGGACCCTAAACCGTCCCGTCCCCTAACCCTAACCCTAGCCCGAACCCTAACCCTAACCCTTCCCCGAAGCCTGACCCTCACCCGTCCCCTAATCCTAACCCGTACACTGACACTAACACGCGCCCTCACACGTACGCTCCCCCTAAAGCGTTGT